>NC_047106.1:87377345-87677345 GCF_902500255.1 Thalassophryne amazonica | reverse complement strand
GGCATCCTCCATTCGGGATGACCTTTTGCCCAGCTCTGCTGAAGGAGCTACATAAACTCAAAATTTATCAAATGCTTTGTAGACTACACCTGTTGTTGAATGTTCAAGTCGAGAGCGTCGACCTCCTAATCGCCTTCAATATGCTCCGCTGGGTAACCCACTCATTTCGGTTGTACAGACTCTTTTTCATGGGTTGGTTGACACCTATAGCGACACGTTTACTACCTCAGCGGCAAAACCCGCCTCTCAAGCTTGTGTCTATAATATTTAGCATGCATCAGGGGTTGCATGATTTAAAGGGCGGAGGGTGTAACCCGCTGGAAACAAAAAGATAAATAATTTATTTACTTAAAATATTTATTTAATAATTTCCCTTGCGTTGATGTGATGTCACATTTCCACATCTTACGGTCACGTGACGTAAGGCGGCTAATCGGTATGGCATATTACCCGGAAGTGATTTGCTACCGGTAGATGCGAGGGACGAGCCGGAGGGAAGGTCGCTGCAGGTATGTTAACGTTAATAATTTGCTCAGTTGAATTAAGTCTTTGTACTAAACGTATCTATTGTTGGGAAATAGGAGCTGTCCACCGGGGCGGTACCACATCAAAAGGAGCAGGCAAAGTTTGTTAAACCGCGGAATTGGTAAGTGCGCTAATGTTAGCTTAGCGGTGCATGTATTTACTATGCATGCGTACTTAGCTTCGTGGCCCATTCATTTCTTATGGAGTAGCACTTAGCATTGTGTGTTGGTGCCTGTTTCTCAAATATACACCATGAAATGTGATTGTATTCATATTATATATTTAATTAGTCATTCTTTGGTTGTGTTGTTTACTTTTATATGTATCTGAAGGCATTTTAAAGCCCAATTTTTAATATGGGTTGCCTATTTAATACACTGCGAGAAGCACGATGCACTTTGATGTTTTTTATTGAAATATCCTACACTGTTATTTATGAGAATATTTTTTGATATATTGAGAAGACTATCTTTGATACATTGAGACTCTTTCTGATACTGTTGATGAATATTGTGACATAAATATTTATAAAAAGATTCACTTTTCTTTGAATAATATATTGTACAATATTTGCCACTTTTGAATGCAATGTTGTTTGTTATGTGACTTGTATTGGAATTTTGTAGATTTGTGCACATGGATTTATACTGGTCCTGTTTTATGTATAGGCCAGGTATGGATGGCGAGCTAAGGAAATGCCCACTGCTCTCAAGTAAAAAGGGTGCTTGAAGTTTCAAGTCCAGTTCAACCAGAACTCAGCCACTGACCCTTCCCTGCTCTGGTCAGGCCGGTAGGAGGCTTTGCAGCCGCCCTTTCCTTTCCATTGTCCCCCTGCAACTCACTGCTCGCGGCTCACATATAAACTCAAATCACTTTTTTTGCACTTGTGGACTCTCTGGACTTTGCTCATTTTTTGAAGCCGTTGAACTGGAAATGTTGCATACAGTGGACTGCTGTTGCAAGACCCCCTACGGACAATATTGTTCAAAAGGGCATGAATTGAGGGTTAAAACCAAGATCTGAATTGTGGAACACTAGTTTTTATGGTTCACATTTAGGTTTTTTTGAATGGCCATTCAGGTTTGATATTGTCGATTGTCTTTTATGTTTGTTTGTCCTTTCCCTTGAAAATATATGGTACCAGCATTAAAAAAAAAAAATTCTTATGTCGGTCTGTCACTCGGCTCCTAGAGACGAATCAGAACGTTTGAATCTGGCCTGTTAATTACTTTAATCTCATAGTACTGGTTACACAAGCATACTGTGTAACTTGTACTTTATCGCTCATAGATAAAGTACATGAGTATGAGTCTAACATAATTTAATGATTGCACCAATGCTGAAAAACTAAAGCAGCCTGAATGTAGAGCAAATTTAATTCCAGCTCATCTCATGAATCAGATGAGTGCAGAATTGTCCAAACTGTAACTCAAAATTCCAGCAGTTTTAATGAAAAGATGATTTCAGATCACACTGAACAGCTACTGAGCACTGGCATCAGGACTGACAACATTTCAGCAGGTAAAATAAGCACTGAACACGTCACCATTTGTTTCAGTTAATATATTTCTAAAGGTGCTACTGACATGGAATTTTCACCAGATATCAGTAACAACCCAAATAATCCATACATGCAAAGAAGTCAAACCATAGACATCAATAAATGAAATTATGTTAATAATGTGAAATGAGATAGGAACAAAAAACACCTGAAGAAAGGGAGGGGCAAAAAAGACAGAAAGCAAAGACACCAGCTGAAATCAATCAGGAATTAGAAAGCAGTCCTGCCCCTTGTCAGTGCAAATATCAGCTGGTTCAATCCCAACCAATGGCCTATAAAAGGGTGTCTCATTACCAAGGTGTCACACGAGAAACACCTCATGATGGGTAAAAGCAAAGAGCTCTCTCAAGATCTTTGCAACCTTATTGTTGAAAAACATACAGATGCTATTGGTAACAGAAGGATTTCTAAACTTCTGAATGTTCCAGTGAGCATTGTTTGGGCCATAATCTGAAAGAACATTTCACCATAAACCAGCCATGAACAGGTGCTCATCACAACATTTCTGACAGAAGAGTGAACAGGATTATGAGAAGAGTTGTTCAAGAGCCAAGGACCACTTATGGAGAGCTTCAGAAAGACCTGGAACTAGCAGGTACAATTGTTTTAAAGAAAACAATAAGTAATGCACTCAACCACAATGACCTGTATGCATGTTCACGATACAGGACTCCATTGTTGGAGAAAAAAAAAAAAAAAAAAAAAGCATGTTGAAGCTCATGCTGAAGCCTGTGAAATACTGGGAGAATGTAGTCTGGTCAGATGAGACCAAAACTGAATTCTTTGAATGCCATAATACACACTATATAATGATTTGATACACATCTCGATACACTACCAGTGATACAATACATATAGTGATTAGGGATGTGTATCGATAAGATTTTATCGATAGATACCATTATCAATTCTGCTTATTGATCCAATTCCTTATCGATACCTCTTGTGGATTTTCTGTGTACTAAAAGTAGGCTTTACAGATTTTCTATGTTAGCGGGTCAAAGAGCTTTTTCTTATCGTGCACCCGTTCTGTGGAACGGTCTTCCTTGCAACTGTGAGGCAGTTGGAGTCCGTGGACATTTTAAGTCAAGACTTAAAGCCTATTTTTATTCTCTTTCTTATAAATAGTTTTTATTTTTTTATCTGTTTTATTATTTTACTTCTGTTTTTAATTATGTATTTGAATTTTTTTATTTTTATTTAATTTTTTATGTTAACTGTTCTATGTGAGGTGCCTCAAGACTGCTTTTGTTGTGATTTGGCCCTTTATAAGCCGATTAAATTGAAACTGAACTTAAATTGGACATTTTATTGAGTCTTAAAGTAAATAAATATGAAATTGGTCACTGGATCCTTAAACTTTGGACATAATAAACTCTACATCGTGGATCCTTGATCTTAGTCGATTGTAGTTTATTGTCTATATTACGTTTGTAAGAGGTGTCATTTTATTTAAAGCGGCAAGACGTTTTGCAGTTATACCGACCGGACTCTGTCTCAGCAGAGAGCCGCGCACCGTTTGGAGCTGTGCCAACGGAATGGAGGACGATTCTCGTTTCTTGACTGCAACAAGACAAGAATCCCAGTTAGTGACTTTAATCCACATAAAAGTGACACACTATATTTTAATGGCTTTGAGAGGGGTTAAGAAGCGGACTTGCCGTTTCTGAAGAGCAGTGAATCAAAGAACCAACGACCTAGTGGATCAAAGCATTGCTTCAGTGGTTCATGCATCAAAGTGGAGTCGCGCTGCAGAAACAGTTTATTACAGAGCCGCTGCAGGGTCTGTAATCAACACAGAGTTATGATAATTTTCCCGACAAACGCCCTCAAAAGCAACGGCTGCTCTGAAGGACCGATAAGGGAATCGTTAAGCAAAAAGGCTATAAGTCAAAACAAGATCTAAGATATGATTAAAGTGGTGGGTGGACTCATTTACTTTTTGAGCAAAGCCAATAGAGTCTAATAATAGATTAAATGCAGTGTTGAGGCTGTCATTCTCAGCATCTGTGTGGATGTTAAAATCGCCCACTATAAGTATCTTATCTGAGCTAAGCACTAAGTCAGACAGAAGGTCTGAAAATTCACAGAGAAACTCACAGTAACGACCAGGTGGACGATAGATAATAACAAAAAACTGGTTTTTGGGACTTCCAATTTGGATGGAAAAGACTAAGAGACAAGCTTTCAAATGAATTAAAGCTCTGTCTAGGTTTTTGATTAATTAATAAGCTGGAATGGAAGATTGCTGCTAATCCTCCGCCCCGGCCCGTACTACGAGCATTCTGACAGTTAGTGTGACTCGGGGGTGTTGACTCATTTAAACTAACATATTCATCCTGCTGTAACCAGGTTTCTGTTAGGCAGAATGAATCAATACGTTGATCAATTATTATATCATTTACTAATAGGGACTTAGAAGAGAGAGACCTAATGTTTAATAGACCACATTTAACTGTTTTAGTCTGTGGTGCAGTTGAAGGTGCTATATTATTTTTTCTTTTTGAATTTTTTTGCTTAAATAGATTTTTGCTGGTTATTGGTGGTCTGGGAGCAGGCACCGTCTCTACGGGGATGGGGTAATGAGGGGATGGCAGGGGGAGAGAAGCTGCAGAGAGGTGTATAAGACCACAGCTCTGCCTCCTGGTCCCAACGCTGGACAGTCACAGTTTGGAGGATCCAAGAAAATTGGCCAGATTTCTAGAAATGAGAGCTGCTCCATCTAAAGTGGGATGGATGCCGTCTCTCCTAACAAGACCAGGTTTTCCCCAGAAGCTTTGCCAATTATCTATGAAGCCCACCTCATTTTTTGGACACCACTCAGACAGCCAGCAATTCAAGGAGAACATGCGGCTAAACATGTCACTCCCGGTCTGATTGGGGAGGGGCCCAGAGAAAACAACAGAGTCCGACATTGTTTTTGCAAAGTTACACACCGATTTAATGTTAATTTTAGTGACCTCCGATTGGCGTAACCGAGTGTCATTACTGCCGACGTGAATTACAATCTTACCAAATTTACGCTTAGCCTTAGCCAGCAATTTCAAATTTCCTTCAATGTCGCCTGCTCTGGCCCCCGGAAGACAATTGACAATGGTTGCTGGTGTCGCTAACTTCACATTTCTCAAAACAGAGTCGCCAATAACCAGAGTTTGATCCTCGGCGAGTGTATCGTCGAGTGGGGAAAAACGGTTAGAGATGTGAACGGGTTGACGGTGTACACGGGGCTTCTGTTTAGGGCTACGCTTCCTCCTCACAGTCACCCAGTCAGCCTGCTTTCCCGACTGCCCGGGATCCGCCAGGGGGGAACTAACAGTGGCTAAGCTACCTTGGTCCGCACCGACTACAGGGGCCTGGCTAGCTGTAGAATTTTCCACGGTGCGGAGCCGAGTCTCCAATTCGCCCAGCCTGGCCTCCAAAGCTACGAATAAGCTGCACTTAGTACAAGTACCGTTACTGCTAAAGGAGGCCGAGGAACAACTAAACATTTCACAACCAGAGCAGAAAAGTGCGGGAGAGACAGGAGAAGCCGCCATGCTAAATCGGCTAAAAGCTAGTAGCTACGCAACCTAGTGGATTCCTAAAAACACGCAAAGTGAATAATGTGTAAATAATTTAGAGGTGATTCAGCAGAAGGAGTGCTTTAGTTACGGCACCAGACAGGCCACGAAGCAGCACAAGTAACGCACGGCAACAGCGAACGCACGACAACGGTGCAAAATAAAATAAAATCCACTAGACAGGCTGTGGAGCAGCACAGGTAACGCACGACAACAGTGGTACAAAATAAATAAAAATCCACTAGACAGACTGTGGAGCAGCAGAGGTAACGCACGACAACAGTGGTAAAAATAAAATAAAAATCCACTAGACAGGCTGTGGAGCAGCACAGGTAACGCACGACAACAGTGGTAAAAAATAAAATAAAAATCCACTGGACAGGCTGTGGAGCAGCACAGGTAACGCACGACAACAGTGGTAAAAAAAATAAAAATCCACTGGACAGGCTGTGGAGCAGCACAGGTAACGCACGACAACAGTGGTAAAAAATAAAATAAAAATCCACTGGACAGGCTGTGGAGCAGCACAGGTAACGCACGACACGTGCTAAAAAATAAATAAAAATCCACTGGACAGGCTGTGGACGACAACAGTGCTAAAAAATAAAATAAAAATCCACTGACAGCTGTGGAGCAGCACAGTAACACGACAACAGTGCTAAAAATAAAATAAAAATCCACTGAACAGGCTGTGGAGCAGCACAGGTAACACACGACAACAGTGCTAAAAAATAAAATAAAAATCCACTGGACAGGCTGTGGAGCAGCACAGGTAACACACGACAACAGCGCCAAAAAACAAAAAAAAATCCACGGACAGGCTGTGGAGCAGCACAGGTAACACACGACAACAGTGCTAAAAAAATAAAAATCCACTAGCAGGCTGTGGAGCACACAGGTAACGCACGACAACAGCGCTAAAATAAAATAAAATCCACTAGACAGGCTGTGGAGCAGCACGACAACAGTGCTAAAAAATAAAATAAAAATAAAAACGAAAGCGTTAGCAAGCTAGTTAGCTTGCCAACGCTGATGAAAGTTAGCTGATAAAAGTGCTCCGTCGCGATGTTTCGACCGTTAGAGGTCTTCTTTAGGCGTTGGAGCACGGTGAAAAAGTAAAAAAAGTAAAAAATTTTGAAAAAGACTGTTAATTCAAAGAACTCAAACAGCTCAGTTCAAACAGCTAACAGATAATCAATGTTAATATTTGGTACAGTAGCCTTTGTTTGCCAATTACAGAGGTCAACGTTCCTGTAGTTTTTTACCAGGTTGCACACACTGCAGCAGGGATTTTGGTCCACTCCTCCATACAGATCTTCTCTAGATCTTTCAGGTTTGGAGTTTCAGCTCCCTCCAAAAAATGTCTATTACATTCAGGTCTGGAGACTGGCCAGACCACTCCAAGACCTTGAAATGCTTCTTATGGAGCCCTCCTTAGTTGCCCTGGCTGTGTGATGGGGTCATTGTCATGCTGGAAGACCCAGCCATGACCCATCTTCAATGCTCTTACTGAGGAAAGAAAGTTGTTTGGCCAAAATCTCGCAGTACATGACCCCATTAACCATGACAGCATCATTGTTACTAATGTAATCTTTGGTGACTGTGGTTCCAGCTCTCTTCAGGGTCATTGACCAGGTCCTCCTGTGTAGTTCTGAGCTTTTGCAGAATCATCCTTACCCCACAAAGTGAGATCTTGAATGGAATCCAAAACTGAGGGAGATTGACACTCATCTTGTGTTTCTTCCACTTTCTAATAAATAATAACAGTTGTTGACTTCTTCCAAGCTGCTTGCCTGTTGTCCTGTAGTCCATCCCAGCCTTGTGCAGGTCTACAGTTTTGTCCCTGGTGTCCTTAGACAGCTCTTTAGTCTTGGCTATGGTGAACAGGTTGGAGAGTTGATTGAGTGTGTGAACAGGTGTCTTTTATACAGGTAACAAGTTCAAACAGGTGAAATTATTACAAGTAAAGAGTGCACAATAAGAGGGCTTCTTAAAGAAAAATTAACAGGTCTGTGTGAGCCAGAATTCTTGCTGGTTGGTAGGTGTTCAAATACTTATTTGCAGCAGTAACATACAAATAAGTTATTAAAAAAAAAAAAAAAATCATACATTGTGATTTCCGGATTTTTTTTAGATTATGTCTCTCACAGTGGACATGGACCCAAGATGAAAACTTCAGGACCCCTCCATGATTTCTAAGTCAGAGAACCTGCAAAATCGCAGGGATGTTATTGTCCTCACGGTATGCTCTTTAGGGTTTTAGCGTGGAAAAAATAAGATAAAGCCAAATAAAACAATGAATCACGAAGCACCAGATCGAAGCACTGCTTCGATCTGTGAGTCACTGCTTCGATGGTTCAAGGTTCAAATAAAAGCCGCGCTGCAAGAGAATTGATTACAGACCCGCTGCAGGGTCTGTAATATTGTACAGAAATTATCATTTTCCTGACAAACACCCCCAAAAACAACCGCCACTCTGAAGGACTGAAGGGAATCGTTAAGCAAAAAGGTTATTGATGTTGGCGGATCGAATCATTTCTTAATGATACCCGACAGGAACCGGTTCTCGATACCCTCCCTACTGTCGACGTTACCTGAAGCACGTTCTTCATTTCATTAATTCTCTCCTCTGCCTCGTCCAGTCTGTCATTAATCAAATCAAATCAATTTTATTTATATAGCGCCAAATCACAACAAACAGTTGCCCCAAGGCGCTTTATATTGCAAGGCAAAGCCATACAATAATTACGGAAAAACCCCCAACGGTCAAAACGACCCCCTGTGAGCAAGCACTTGGCAACAGTGGGAAGGAAAAACTCCCTTTTAACAGGAAGAAACCTCCAGCAGAACCAGGCTCAGGGAGGGCAGTCTTCTGCTGAGACTGGTTGGGGCTGAGGAAAAGAACCAGAAAAAGACATGACGAGAAGGGGGGCAGAGATCGATCACTAATGATTAAATGCAGAGTGGTGCATACAGAGCAAAAGAGAAAGAAACACTCAGTGCATCATGGAACCCCCCAGCAGTCTAAGTCTATAGCAGCATAACTAAGGGATGGTTCAGGGTCACCTGATCCAGCCCTAACTATAAGCTTTAGCAAAAAGGAAAGTTTTAAGGCTATCTTAAAACTAGAGAGGGTGTCTGTCTCCCTGATCTGAATTGGGAGCTGGTTCCACAGGAGAGGAGCCTGAAAGCTGAAGGCTCTGCCTCCCATTCTACTCTTACAAACCCTAGGAACTACAAGTAAGCCTGCAGTCTGACAGCAAAGCGCTCTATTGGGGTGATATGGTACTATGAGGTTCCTAAGATAAGATGGGACCTGATTATTCAAAACCTTATAAATAAGAAGAAGAATTTTAAATTCTATTCTAGAATTAACAGGAAGCCAATGAAGAGAGGCCAATATGGGTGAGATATGCTCTCTCCTTCTAGTCCCTGTCAGTACTCTAGCTGCAGCATTTTGAATTAACTGAAGGCTTTTCAGGGAACTTTTAGGACAACCTAATAATAATGAATTACAATAGTCCAGCCTAGAGGAAATAAATGCATGAATTAGTTTTCAGCATCACTCTGAGACAAGACCTTTATAATTTTAGAGATATTGCGCAAATGCAAAAAAGCAGTCCTACATATTTTTAATATGCGCATTGAATGACATATCCTGATCAAAAATGACTCCAAGATTTCTCACAGTATTACTAGAGGTCAGGGTAATGCCATCCAGAGTAAGGATCTGGTTAGACAACATGTTTCTAAGATTTGTCTTAGAATGTCTGTCATTAGCTCTTTTAACCTCATGTTTAATGTCGGAAAGTTGCTCCCTGGTGTCATTTCTGAAGTCTCGAAGCTCATGGAGGATATGTTTTTTAAGATAGCTTCTGGAGTATCCTCACCATGTGAGGGAAGCTCAGTGAGCACCCTCAGCTGCTTTGGCTCAATTCAGGGTCACCCTCCATTGGAGCTATGGTCGCCCTACTACTATTAGTAACCCGTTTCCTCCATTGTTTTCAAAAAGTTTATGGATTTTAACTTGACCCAAAGTCTATGGGGTTATATTACAAAGTCGTCAAGAACCTCATAAATTAATTGGGACCAGACACCCACAATAGCAATTTTGATGAGAATTGTGTTTTGGAAAAGGCAGATGATTGACAAAGGGTTGTGGTTGACTACATGTGTCTTATGACCTTTGAGACCAGCCTTTGTGTTGAAACATACCGACCACTGCGGGTGCAGTAGGACATCAGTGATCTCCAGGACCAGAGTGTAGGGAGGCTGGTAATATGGCTCCTTCAATGGGTCTGGCAACAACTTCAGGCTTGTTGGATCAATAATCATCTAATTGTAATACACAAACACACCCAGAATGTCACACTGTGCTATCAGAAATGAAATCTCAACTATGAAGCCATTTCTCAGCACCTTTCAGAGTTGGACGAGGAAGTTGGCAAGTCCAAGAAAATTCTACAAGCCAAGTTTGTTTACTGGGAAATTCCACCTCACATCTTTCAGAGCTCTGCTTATTCATATGTTCAATACTAGCAATTTTTTCCCCACTTACAACAGTCAAAATAAACTCATAAACTGTAAAAATTCACAACAGGAAGGTGGGAAATGCCCTAGACAACAATATGCTGAGTTGGCAAAAGTTTAGTTTTTTTTTGTATTTTCCTTCTTGGGTAAATTTTGAGATAAAATTGCATCTTGTAAATATGTCACAGTTTAACACTCACCTTAAAGTCCATGACTTCAGCTGGTACTCATCAGGAAATGAACAAGAAGAAAAATTCCAGTGGAATTTTGATTTCAAGTAGAACATTTAACTCACCTGTCTGTAGAACTTCATGTATTTGTATGACCTTTTCACATGTTGGATAATTGGAGGTCTGAAATAAAGGAAACATAAAAATAAAACAGTAATGTTATCTGGCCGATTCAAAACAAATGTGATGTTTAAGCCAAAACAAACTCTTTCTTAAACATTTTGCCAATCATTTTAAACAATACCATCTGTTTCAAGCTTAATTAATGCTCAAGTTTGGAAAAATAAGTTTCTCTGTCTCATTCATTTACTCATACACAAGGATTTAAGCATTTTTATTTGCGCGCGCACATACACACACATGACCAGAAATGAAAGTTACAAGTCGGATGTGAACACAAGTAAGAGTGCTTAAGAAAACTGAAAAACACAGAATAAGGCTTCTGAAAATAAAAACACTTGGAAAAACATGTACTTTAAAAAAAATTGCACTGATGAAATAGCAACAGTACAGCTGAATGGATCATTTTGTTATCTGTGGAAGACACAGTAAAAAGTAGGAGCAGGAGTCTTGAGTCTAGATGTGGACACCCAGTAAAGCAAAACTGAAACCTGCAGGTGTTTAAAAGCTGGTGCAGCTGATTATGTATTGAAGATGACTGGCAGCTCAATTTGCATCATCTAACCTTTTTATTTCATTCTTGACAAAAAATGGGTTACTAATGGTGGGTGATATGGCAGAAATATATCATGATTCCCTCCTCAAAAGCCCCACCCCCCCCCCCCCCCAAATAAGCCCCATTCACTCCAGCTCTTAAAATTAGATTTAGGTAATGTACAAATAAATAAAAGAAGTCAAGTATTGTTTGAATGAATGTTTACAAAGACTACAAGAGTTACTCCTATACAAGTCCTGTGGTACTAATGCTTGTCCCCCAGATATGTCTCACTTTAAACAAGCTCAGCATCCCTATCCCAGGGGCTCAATCCCCCAGAGCTCATAGCAGCGTGCTGAACCTGAAAGCAAAAGCCATCTGCCAGAGTCCTGCTGTGATGCCGCACACACACACACACACACACACACACACCACACACACACACACACACACACACACACACACACACACACACCTTTACTAAAAGAGATGTTGAACAACTCTCCCGAGATCCCAACTCAAGGTCCCAAGTCCCTGTGATGTATATGGCACATGTGATGGGGAACAAGTGTTGAAAAAGTAGCGGCAAAGAGGGTTTGGTGGCATTAAAGTCAAACCAGAAAGCCACTGATAGTTGAGTAAAATTCAACTACCAGTGGCTTTGACTCTTCAGAGTCAATGAAGGCCTTCATCACACAGCTGCCTGTCTTACTAACAGGGACGGGGTCTGTCCAGTGGTCCTTGTGCGGTTGTAAAATTGTGTCAAACGCTGCATGACACCTTTCTGTATAACTGCTTCAGCTGCTCTTATGTGTGTTGTCTCATGTGCAGTTGCGCACTACAGATGTCACATTTCCATGGAGATCTGCCTCATTTTTGACAAATATGCTGGATTTTGAGTTGTTTGCTGTCATATTTCCTCACTGTGCATGCACACATATACACATAGAGGGATTTAGAGCGAGAGAGAGGATGAGCTAAATAAATCTTGGATTTATCTTGTGCGTGTGGTTTTCTCCTCAGCTGCCACCAGGACCTTACAAGGTCAGCTCTGTATCCGCTCACAAATCCCCATGATCACAACGGCTGCTGTGAAGTATGAAGCTGCACGTGATTTCAGCAGAAGAGATGCACAAACCATCCCATGAGATGTGCTACAAGTGCACGACAGTGGTAACAGCAGACTGTCCACTGACACATGACCGGAGTGATGCGAATTTGGACATGAACTCGCACAATGATCAGGGCTATGTGCCATGATTTTTATGAATAAGGTTCATTTAATAAAGCGCTGTTACAATGATCAAAATGAGTTCCCTGCCAGCTGATGTCCGCAAGTTCATCAGAAAGTTTTGTGCATGTTACAATCTTTGAGCAGAGCTCAGTTGGACAGCATTCCTGCAGCCGATTGTTCATTCTATGCTTCTGAAAGCTCTGGTGTCAATCCAGCACAAGCGGACATGCAGTTCAACTGTCACCGAAAACACACAACACATCAGACAAGTAATCTGCACCCCAATTGCTCTTATGATGACGACAATCTGCAGCACTAACTAAAAAAACATGTCATCATGGGAGACAAAACGAGCTAAATATTAAATGAATCTTTTTTCCACATTTCTGTGCATGCACGTTCAGTTTGGATTATCTGTGCGTGTTTTTTTTTTTCTTCCCACTACCGTGTGCCAGACAGCACCTGCATGAAAACACGCCGTGTGGAATCTTTTAAAATATAAGTAGGTACATTTAGTTCATTGTGGACTCACCACAGTTTTGTCCTTTTTCCCCATCAACTGTATAATCCAGAGTACCAGAGTCCACTTCATGTTTGGACCTATGCTACAACAACACATTAGACCAGATGTATACCAACAGATAGGAGACATACAGAGTGGTGCCCCACCCCTATCTGACTATAAAAAAAAAAGAACATCGACATCAACTTGGACCCACATCAGTACGCCCATAGGAAGAACCACTCTGTATCAGATGTCATCAGTCATCCACTCTGCTCTTTGTCAGGCTGCTGCTCCTGGATTTCAGTTCTGCTTTTAATACTAGCCAACAAACTACTGCTGCTCAGACTAACACCTTCCATCTGGAACTGAGTACTGGACTTCTTAAAACACACCGGCCACAGACAGTCAAAGTTCATGGCGTCCTGACTTCCCCAATCAGCTCACATCATGGGGGATACCACCCACCTGGCTCACAAAATGTTTGAACCACTCCCCTTGGGCTGGAGGATGTGGAGCATCAGGGCCAGAACAACCAGGCTCAAATGCAGCTTCTATCTAGAGGCTGTAAGACTAAATCAAAGACTTATTGAGCACTGCACTTTTCATTGCTTTACGCTGTGCGCTTTTTATGGTTTACTGTTTGTTTGATTGTTGTGCTAGTGTGATGGTGGATTGTATATTCATAATTTTTTGACATTTTAGAATTTATATTTTTTAGTTCAGAAATTATCTATCTATAAAGCGAAAAGTATCTGTGTGTGGCTCATATATATCTGACTGTCAGATCAGCCTCAGCTTTCGGATATGGCTTGCACATGACACGATGTACATCCTTTATTATGAAAATTTGGGGAATTAATTTTCAAAACCTTTATTTTGAAACCTTTATGCAAATGACAATAAAGGAACCTTGAACCATAGTACACAGAACCAATCTGGGTTGCTTTTTGTATAAAAATGTAAGAAGGCTTTCAAGTGAAATTCTTGTATTTTGCTGAACAATGTATTTCCGTGTCTGCCTCCTTTGTAACCCGCTGCTATGTTTATGTTGCCGGATGTACAGTGTAGTGAGGGATGCCATGAGACGAGAGTAGGGTTGAAAACAGACAGGGAGTTGTGGCAGGGGCCTGTATTCAGAACAAAAGGTGCGGTAAAGGCTGGCATCTGGTGCAAAGCAACACCTACTCTTCCACCCAGACTGAGTTAGTGAGAATAAGACAGACACTTAACATTTGTTTCCAGTGTGACAATCCGACAGGTCCTCTAATATCTCTGTGGGTTTGGTACACGTGTTAAAAGACGTGGAGGCCTCTGGAAAGAAAGGTCTGAATACTTTGCTGGAATCTCACCTAGAGATGTTACACAATGTGTATGCACTTCAACAAAAATGTTTGTGGGAAGCTTCCATTTCCCCGTTGCTATGGTTTCTGGTCTTCTTCTGCATCACATGCATGAACAGTGCATGTTGGCATTTATTATACTTTCACAGCCAAGCGTGTTCCAAAACTCATTCCCCCCTCTTTCCATGCACTCACCTTCTGCTAGTCCGAGAGCAAGGGGAGGAGTAAGGCAGTGGGAGAATGGATGTGAAAAGGGAAGGAGGCTAAGGGGGGAGGATGGGACAAAAGAATAAGCTCAAGAGTTGATGAGACAGAAGCACAGAAAGATGGGAGGATTTATAAACTTTTATCCTGGCCCCGAAGGACCTTGGGCCAATTTCACACTGGTCTCTGAGGTCTCTAAGGTCCCTGAGACCACAACCTGCCCACATTACTGTGCAGAAGGCTGACGGTAAAGGCAGACTATTGCATTTGCATAGTGCTCCAAACAAACAAATCCTGGTAACTCAGACATTTTCTCCCAGCATTCGTACGTCCCAGTCACTGCCTACCACCCCTGTGCCAGTGAGTCCAGTGAACATGTACAGTTATAATGTGGGGAAACATGCCTATAGTGATAATGATTTTTTTTTTAACTAAACATCATATCCTTAGCAAACAGCAATACGGTTTTAGAAAGAATCACACTACTTCGCTGGCTGTGATGGATTTTGTTGAACAAATTACCAACACGATTGAAAATAAGCAATATACTGTAGGGTTTTTTTTTTTATTTACAGAAAGCATTTGATACTATGGATCATACCTTGCTATTGGACAATTTACAGAAGTATGGTATCAGGGGATTGGCACATGACTGGATAGTGAGCTACTTAGACAGTAGGTATCAGTGTGTCCACTTTGGTGGGGAAAATTCTGAGTTTTTGAAGATTACTTGTGGGGTGCCCCAGGGTTCAGTCCTTGCGCCACCGTTGTTCCTTTTGTATATTAATGACATATGTTTGGTTTCTAAGTATGCAAGTTGTATTTATTTGCAGATGATACAACTGTGTTTTGTAGTGGGGATCATTTGGGACAGCTCCTGGACAAGATGGAGAACGAATTACATAAATTTAAAAATAGTTTGATTTAAATAAATTATTGCTCCATTTTGGTAAAACTAAATGTATCATATTTGGGAATAAGTCCAGGAATTTAAGCAAAAAATTATTACTACATGATATTGAAATTGTAACAGATACAAAATTTCTTGGTGGTCATATTGATGACAGATTAAGCTGGAAAACACATAAACTATGTTAAAACTAAAATGTCAAAAGCCACTGCAATTCTGCATAAAGCCCAGGACTTCCTCACCCAACATGCATTGACCACTTTATATCATACAATACTTGTTCTATATATGACATACTGTGTCGAGGTTTGGGGAAATACATACAGAACTAATACTAAACCAGTTTTTCTGTTGCAAAAGAAAGCTATAAGAATTATCAGTAATAAACCATATCGAGAGCCAACAAATTCGTTATCTGCTTGTCTGCAAATTTTAAAATTCTGGGACTTGGTTGATTATATTACAATACAGATTATGTATAAAGTTAAAAATAAGTTTTGCCTCTACATGTCCAGAATCTGTTTAAAATGAGAGACTCCAGCTGCAGTTTGAGGGGAACATTATTATTTGAGAAACTGAGGATCCGTACTACTGTTAAAAGTCATTGTGTTTTCGTCAGGGGTGTTAATATTTGGAATAATTGTCCTGATAATATTAAAATACTTAGTACACTGGTTGGTTTAAAAGGCTTTACAATAAGAATATATTTACCCGTTATAGGTTGAAGGATTAGGTTTACCATTTTTGTCATGTTCACTCTTACTTGTTTGGCTGTGTTTTGAAATTTTGTGATTAAGTTAAATTGTTTATGCACCTTTTTCCTCTTTTCGTGTACAGTTATTATGACTATATAAGCTTTGCTTCTGCCTTCACCCTTTCGGCCACACGGGTTCTTTGTACATTGTTTCTTTTATGTTTTGTTATTGCCTTTGTTGTTGCTCAGCTGTGTGCCGGACAAATAAATAAATTCAGTTCAATTCAATAGTGATACATATCCTTGTGATTACAGTGACACCTGTAGTTGTGATCAATGTATAAGGATTTAGCTGTGTAATGACAATCATGACTGAACTCTGCTTCAAAATGGGTTTTAACTCCTCACCAATAGGAGTCACGAAATGCAGACTGTGGTTTGCTTTGAATATTTCTGCTTCACCTGAACATAAAGTGAATGAAGACCCCACAGACAAGAATGTGGACAGAAAGCTGATTTCAGAAGAACAAGAACGGAGAAGGGCAGGCGGGAGTGGAGGGAGCAATACTGATTGCTAGTATGAGCAGATAAAATCAGAATTTATTTAATGGGAAGGTTCTGTCATGACAGACAGAGTCAATGAAGACCTTCATCACACAGCTGCCTGTCTTTCTCTCTCTCACACACACACACACACACACACACACACACACACACACACACACACACACACACACACACACACACACACACACTTTGGTGAAGTGACCACCACCATTAAATATAACGGACAGAGGCCTTCACTCGTCCAGTGTCATACAAGCCAACATATCCTGGTGGAAATTTTAACTTAAACCTATGTGAACAAGTTTAAAAAAGCATATTTGCTTCCATGTACTAAATATTGGTGGTCATAAATTATGAGTGACATGCACATATACTACGCACACACAAAACTCTCAGTGAGGCCTTTCCTTGCAGTTACTGTTGTGACTGCAGAGAAAAACAGGACATGAAATAATCACACTCACCTCCATCAAACTCATCTGGAATCTGTACAGGAGGCAAAAGAACAGTTTTAATACTTCATACACAAAACCTACACATAAAGAAAAATCTATCATTTCAGGTAAAATCTTGGCAGCTGTGGGTGCCAGAACGACACTGTAAATATCTGGAAGCAATGACAGAGACATTTTTTTGTAACCATAAATTTCAAAGAAAATAACTTGCTTGCTTACAGCACTTTACTATTAAACAGATATTGTAAACCTGTGTACAGTAATAACAGCTATAATAAACCTGTTTACTGAAAACCACTTCCAAAACAACAGGCAACTACAGTGACAGTATCTTTCAATCTGTTACCTGTGATCTTAACCATTCGTGTTAATTGCTGGTGTTTCTATAGCAAATAGGTCACATAAACTCTTTTGTATATAAAACATGTTACAATGATCTAACACACATCAGAGGCACTCAGGCCCTGTCCACACGAATCAGGTTTAAGCGTAACATATTGGCATTTCACCCAAATGGAAACTGCGGCCAAAAATTAGATTTTTTTAGAAAACTGGTCCCTGAGTGGATTAAACTGAAAATGCCACCTTGGTATTTTCATCTGGATGAGCAATACACCGCTTTTCTGAAACGATGATGTCATAACCCCACCTTTTTTACCTCAGCCGCACACATTGAATGACATGTTAACTGTGTAATTTAACAAACTTTTTTTTTTTGTCTTGGTGCATGAATGTAAATTTCCACAATCATTGATGATATGGGGCTGCATGTCAGGTAAAGGCACTGGGGAGATGGCTGTCATTACATCATCAATAAATGCACACGTTTTTGTCGATATTTTGGACACTTTTCTTATCCCATCAATTGAAAGGATGTTTGGGGATGATGAAATCATTTTTCAAGATGATAATGCATCTTGCCATAGAGCAAAAACTGTGAAAACATTCCTTTCAAAAAGACACATAGGGTCAATGTCATGGCCTGCAAATAGTCCGGATCTTAATCCAATTGAAAATCTTTGGTGGAAGTTGAAGAAAATGGTCCATGACAAGGCTCCAACCTGCAAAGCTGATCTGGCAACAGCAATCAGAGAAAGTTGGAGCCAGATTGATGAAGAGTACTGTTTGTCACTCATTAAGTCCATGCCTCAGAGACTGCAAGCTGTTATAAAAGCCAGAGGTGGTGCAACAAAATACTAGTGATGTGTTGGAGCGTTCTTTTGTTTTTCAGGATTCCATAATTTTTTCCTCAGAATTGAGTGATTCCATATTTTTTCCCTCTGCTTGGTCTAAAAAGTAACCGTTACTGACTGCCACAATTTGTTTTCCTGATTTCTTATAGTGTTTCTTAAAGCCAGAAAGTTGCCATTTGAAATGACTTTAGTTTTGTGTCATGTCTGTGATCTGCTTTTTTTCTACAAAATTAAACAACTGAATGAACATCCTCCGAGGCCAGTGATTCCATAATTTTTGCCAGGGGTTGTACAAAACTTAACCTTATTATACTTATGACAGCGTTTTGTTTTGGGGTTTTTTTTTGTTTTTTTTTATACGACCTGGCATATGCTGGCTAAATCGTCAAGGTATGACAGGGGCCTTAAGATTAAGACTTTATATTTACTAGGTGTGTGAATGGATTTAATATTTGAAACAATATAGGCTAAGTCTGAACTGTATGAAACGGTTGCTTGAGGACTTCACTGAAAAGAAATACAGGATCCACTGAGTTATTTGCTGCATCTTCCTTTCTTTAACTCATAATGGCACAAAGACAAGCATGTGAAAGAAGGAAACAAGGTCTGTGAGAGCAGACCATGATCCTCTTCTCAGAAACACGACAGGGCATCGATAATAAACAAATGCGAATAAGCTATGGTGAATTGCCAACTTTGGCAGGTATCCTGTTTCTGGCTGTGTGGTGCTAAGTGTGAACCATGTGGTGAGAACATACACACCTCGGTAAGACTGAAGGGAGAAAGCCCGGGACAGCCAGGACAACAAGTTCCCACACAGATTCCCACAAAATACAAAGAGGACATGTGGCTTTGTTCACGCCGACAACTCAAAGTCTTTATTCAGCATTAATTTCATGATCACAACATGTGAAATTTGTGATAATTTGTCACAAGGCCATACAAATATCCTACACTGTTATTTATGAGAATATTTTTTGATATACTGAGAAGACTATCTTTGATACATTGAGACTATTTTTGGTACTGTTGATGAATATTGTGACATAAATATTTATAAAAAAAGATTCACTTTTCTTTGAATAATATATTGTACAGTTTGTTATGTGACTTGTATTGGAATTTTGTAGATTTGTGCACATGGATTTATACTGGTCCTGTTTTATGTATAGGCCAGGTACGGATGGCAAGCTAAGGAAATGGCCCACTGCTCTCAAGTAAAAAGGGAGCTTGAAGTTTGAAGCACAGTTCAAACAGAACTCAGCCGCTGACCCTTCTCTGCTCTGGTTGGGCCGGCAGGAGGCTTTGCAGCCGCCCTTTCCTTTTATATATTGTCCCTCTGCAACTCACTGCTCGCGGCTCACATATAAACTCAAATCACTTTTTTTGCACTCGTGACTGTCTGGACTTTGCTCATTTTTTGGAGCCGTTGAACTGGAAGTGTTGCATACAGTGGACTGGCGGATGCAAGACCCCCTATGGACAATATTGTTCAAAAGGGCATGAAATTGAGGGTTAACCTAGATCTGAATTGTGGAACACTAGTTTTTATGGTTCACATTTAGTTTTTTTGAATGGCCATTCAGGTTTGATATTGTCGATTGTCTTTTATGTTTGTTTGTCCTTTCCCTTGAAAAATATATGGTACCAGCATAAAAAATAAAAAAAACAATTCTTATGTCAGTCTGTCACTCCGCTCCTAGAGATGAATCAGAACTTCTGAATCTGGCCTGTTAATTACTTTAATCTCATAGTACTGGTTACATAACGTGGCGAGCCAGCCAGTAGTCGTCACTAGTGCAGTTTTGGTACAAGATGCAACAAAAACTAAAGCAGATGAGGAGGTAATTGAATTCTTAAAGCAATATGGTTCTATTTCAAAATGTGAGGTTATTGATAAACCAGAGTCGTGGTTTCACCACTCGATTATTGTATAATTTAGTTTTGGTGCCACGTTAGTTGCATTACATCCACTTTTGCCATATACGTATGTGTGTGAGGAAGACAAGGTTGTGTTTGAAATTTTAGACCTGTCTCAGCAATGTGCAAGTGAGGTAGAGAAGTTACAGACTGAGAGCTATTTGTCCGAATTGCAGAAGGTTGCGAAACTGACCGGCAGGATTTTTCTGTCGTCCTGGATGGAGTGATGTCTCTGCTTGGTCAGACTGTTATACAGCTCTCTCCCACTGCCACCCAAGTCTAACCTCTAGTACAGGACAATAAGAGTGACTCCTACGCTGATGCCACCACTGATCCTTCACTTGACTCTGCTTCTTCAGTCCCACAGAGTGAGCCACTGCCAACACTTCCAAAGGGGCCTACGGTCCAATCTGCTCCGAGATCAGCAATACCTTCAGTGCTTCATGGAAATTTGAATCCACCTGAAGTCCAGCGTTATGTGGTCAAACACATCGTCAAAAGCGATGATAATGCCACGAACCTGTCAGCACAGTGTATTAGAGCCTTCTCTGGTAGATCGCCCAGAACACAAATGAGTCGGACTATGATACCTGGTGCTCCGGAGTTGAGCTACTATTAAAAGATCCTGCTGTGTCTGATTTACAATATTCCTGCAAGATCTTTGACAGCCTGTTACCCCCGGCCGCTGATGTGGTAAAGCACCTGAGGCCCGATACAGCTCCAACAGTGTATCTACAGACACTCGACTCAGCTTACGGTACTGTTCAGGACGGCGACAAGTTGTACGCCAAATTCATGGACACGTACCAAAATGCAGGGAAGAAAACGTCTGTTTTTACAACATCTACAAGTGGTGCTCAGTCATGCTGTCAAAAGAGGTGGAGTGGCAACCAAAGATTTCGACCGACATCTCGGTCGAAATTTGCCGTGGCTGCTGGGACAATACTCTCATTACCGAACTTCAATTAAAACAACGTAAACTGAACCCCCCATCTTTTGCTGAGTTACTCCTACTGCTACGGACAGAGGAAGATCGAGAAGCTGCTAAGAGCCGTTCGAATGAAGCGACATCTCGGGTAATCCCGTCCCAGAGCAGCAGCCCATGTCCAGTATGCTTATACAAATGGTGCAGAGAAGGGAGAGATTGTTGTTCTTACCAATACCACACAGCAGCTCGCACAACAACTGGCCAATATCCAGAAGCAGCTCGCAGTCCTCACTGCCGGCCCGTCAAGCTCGAGTCAAGCAGCTGCTCCTAAGACCACACCTAGTCGTAAGTCGGGTGAGGGACAGAGGATGGGCAAGCCATCAAAGAACCCATCCTCTGTTCCCAAGCCTGGCTATTGTTTTCGGTGTGGTGAAGACGGCCATATTAAGACTCAGTGTGATAACCCCCCGAATTCTGCCCTTGTTGCTGCAAAGAAAAAACAGTTTGCGGAAAGACAGCAAAAATGGCAGAAATCAAACAGACATTCGTTAAACTAGAGTCAGTTCCAGTTGGGGGGGCGAACTGGAACTGTTGGTGGCCCACAATGTCCCAACATGAAGCATGTCAAATGTCATGAATTATTACAGACCACTTCTGCCGTCTCATCCCTGTTACCTAAAGGCTTGATTGGGTCCTGGTGCACGGCCAATGTCAAGATTGCTGGTGAAGCACTGAATTGCCTCTTAGACAATGGATCACAAGTCACTACAATACCAGTTTCAGTTTACAATCGACATCTCACAGACCAACCAGTGAAACCCCTGTGTGAGCTATTACAAGTGGAAGGAGCTGCTGGACAGTCAGTCCCATATCTTGGATATGGTGGTGACGTTTCCAAGTGATTTTCTGGAAGCTGAGTTTGACATTGTCACACTTGCACTCATTGTCCATGATTCTGGACACCAGCTATCTCCGGTTTTGATTGGCATGAATACCTTGGAGCCACTTTACTGCGACTACATGGAGAGCGAGTACTCAGACTTCCAGGCGACAGCTAGTGGCTACAAAGCAGTGCTCAACCTGCTTCAAGTGCGCTTTCAGCAACAACAACAAGGCAGTGATGGAGTCGTGAGAGTAACCAGTCCGTCGCCAATTTTAATTCCGGCTGGGCACACCACTGTCATTGATGGATTTATCCATACTAGCATGCCAGTTTCAAGTGATAGTGTGCTTGTGGAACATCATTCTTTACCCTTGCCAGGTGGACTGTGTGTTAAAAGTTCCTTGATTACAGTTTCCAGCCAGTCTCCTCCTAAGATACCAGTTGGCCTCAGCAATGAGTCGGACTGATGTAATGTAACTGATGTAATCATGCAGTCTCTCTCCACTATTGCAGAATTCACATTGTCACCCCAGATCCTTTCACACAGGGTGTCAGTAAATTGTTCATCGGGAAGCCAATGTAACCCTCTGCAGCTGGATTTTGGAGACTCTCCTATCTCTCCAGAATGGAAGGAAAGAATTACTGACAAGCTGAACCAGATCCCAGATGTCTTTTCATTTCATGACTTAGATTTGACTTAGGATGTACAGACAAGGTAAAACATATAAAGCTGCATGATTCAAAAGAATTTTATTGTCATATGCACAAAGGAACATGTTCCCTGCACAATGAATTGTGTCTACTGCATTTAACCCATCCTAATTGCCAGTCAGGAGCAGAAGTCGCCATAAGGCGCCCGGGGACCAGCTCTAGATGTACATCCCTGCTTTAGGTCACAGCAGGGCTGAGCAAACCATGACCGACCCAAAGACAAACAACACACACGTAACAGACATAAGCCGGCCTGGTACATAAACACATATAAAAAAGCACACACAAGGTAAGGAAGAGAAAAGAAACCCTCAAGGTCGCTGCCTTCGAGAAGCCACAACAATGAGGAAAAAAACTCTTATCAGCACAGAGAACAGTAAACACAGACAAACAAGAACACAGGATGACAGCCGAGATTTGAAAGTCCAGTTTATCAGAACACTCCGGTAGCAG
Organism: Thalassophryne amazonica; assembly: GCF_902500255.1. Taxonomy (NCBI): domain Eukaryota; kingdom Metazoa; phylum Chordata; class Actinopteri; order Batrachoidiformes; family Batrachoididae; genus Thalassophryne; species Thalassophryne amazonica. The sequence continues at coordinate 87,654,287 of NC_047106.1, read as the reverse complement.
CCCTTTTTGGCGCTAAACAATGGCCATGACTGAATCATGGAAGGGAGGGGGGTTCAGCTCTGAGCAGTCCACTGTTCACAGTCAACGTCAGAGCTGGAGAAGCTGAGGGAGGGGGAAACCAGGGAAGCGAGGCTTGAGTGTTTAATCTTCTTGGAGGTTTTTTTTTTTTAAATCGCAGCGGCCTTGAAGTGCAGCTGTCTTGGGGAAGCCAAAGGAATGTCTGATTAGCAGATGCCTGAAAGATTCCACAGTTCTGAGAACAAAGTGGCTCTCAATGCAACTGAATGTAGAAAGGAGATGTGGTCATTTACTGACGGTCAAGGCGGTTTTCCAGTGCTGCAATCCTCCCAGAGATGGTTTCCAACGTGCGGTTAACACCCGCCGACTGAGCAGTCACTGTCCTTCCAATCGAATCAATGAAGTGGGGCAATCTGGACGACCCAATCAAAACAGCCTCCACTTTTTAAATTTTCCAGTAAACCAGCGCTATGCCCGTGCCACACAGCAGAAAGCCGGTCACTCCCAAGCCAAATAGATACACATCTTCGACATCCTCCACAGACAGTGTGTAAAGGCACATGACCTGCCATCTCCTCCACGAGTCCATCACGTAGCCCATCACGTGTGTCCCGGCAGGACAGGTCGGGTCCTCTGCCCCCGAATGTCTTGTAGAAAAAAAATAGTGTCAATTGCGTTCAGAGACCACTTCGACAAATCCATTTTTGTCACTTTTCAGAAGAGCAAAAACTGAAGCCTCACAGACAACACGCCACAGAAGCAGGAAAGATAAGGAGGGAGGGAGAGAAGAGAAAATGCATCCGTCTCGGCCGAGTGCAAGCTGGCAAAAAACAAAAAAACAGCAAAAAAAAAACACCATTTAAACACAGAGCTAGACCCATTCATCCTCAGGACATCGAGGCGGTCAGACAGCATTTACAAGACCTGGTTGAGGCTGGTGTTATTCGGGAGTCAGAATCGCCATTTTCCTCGCCTATTGTTGTGGCCCATAAGAAGAATGGGGACAGATGCTTGTGTATTGACTAAAGGAAGCTGAATCTTCAAACGGTTAAGGATGCATATCCCTTGTCAAATTTGGAAGAGTCGTTGTCAGCTTTAATTGGCTCAAGATGGTTCAGTGTGCTTGATTTGAAATCTGGATAGTACCAGATTGAAATGAATGAAGATGATAAAGTTAAAACGGCTTTTGTAACCCCTATGGGGTTTTGGGAGTTTAAACGGATGCCCCAGGGGGTGACAAATGCTCCATCCACTTTCCAAAGGTTAATGGAGAAAAGCAAGGGAGATCTTCATCTGAAGGAAGTTTTGGTCTTCCTTGACGACTTGATTGTGTTTTCAGACTCGCTGGAAGAGCATGAGCAGAGGCTGCTGCATGTCTTACATCGGTTGAAGGAATACGGTCTGAAGCTTTCACTGGAGAAATGTAAACTTTTCCAGACATCTGTAAAGTATTTAGGCCACATTGTCTCGGAGAAGGGAATAGAGATGGATCCTGACAAAATTCTTGCCCTTAAATCCTGACCAATTCCAAAAACTTTAAAGGAGCTTAAGTCGTTCCTTGGCTTTGCTGGTTATTACAGGAGGTTCATAAAAGGGTATTCCACCATTGCTGAGCCCCTCAACGATTTAACAAGGGGCTATGGGCTTACCTCCAAGTCCAAGAACCGGCCCAGCATGGTCAAGGTTTCGAATCCGAGACAACCCTTTGGCGAGCGATGGTCATCTGAATGCCAGTCTGCGTTTGTGACTTTCATTGATAAACTGACGAGTTTTCCAGTACTTGGTTTTGCTGACCCAAAATTACCATACATCTTGCATACAGATGCCAGCACCACAGGTCTGGGAGTGGTTTTATGTCAAGAGCAAGCAGGCCAATTGAGAGTAATCGCTTATGCCAGCCACGGGCTATCTGCGAGTGAATCAAGATATCCGGCATAATAAGCTGGAATTCCTCGCATTGAAGTGGAGCGTATGTGAGAAATTTCATGACTACCTGTATGGGTCCAACTTCGTGGTGGTGACTGACAATAATCCACTCACCTACCTGCTAACATCTGCAAAGTTGGATGCCACTAGTCACAGGTGGTTGGCTGCCCTGTCCACTTACACCTTTAAACTTCAGTATCGAGCCGGCAAGCAAAGCCGGCACGCTCTATCTCCCACCCTCATAGCTGCCCTGCTGACATTCCAGTTCAGAAAGACTGGGATCTAATCGATAAATTCATGACTGAACATGTCATGGTACCCGGTGAAGTGGAAGAACTTGACCCTGAAGTCGTATCTGCCATCGAGGTCTTGTCACCAATCAACTGGGCAGTCTGGGGGAAGGTTCCATTACTCTTGTTGAGTCTCTGAGCCTGTCAGCCACAGCTATTCCAAGCTGTTATGCCAGCGACGATCAAGGCCTGCCAGTGGTTCCACCTTTGTCATGCTCAGATCTCAAGGACAAGCAGCGTGCTGATCCCGTTATTGGGGGTGTCATCCATCAACTGGAGACTGGGGAGAGAATTCCCTCCATGGTGAGGCACGGACTCCCAGATCTTGTCCTGCTGCTGCGAGAGTTGCGTCGCCTTGAATTACATGAAGGTGTTTTGTACCGACGAAGGCACGATGGAGAAGGAGTCTCATATCAGCTGGTGTTACCGGAGGAGCTCAGGTCAGTGGTTTTTACCAGTTTACATGATGATATGGGTCACCTCGGCATTGAGCGGACTTTAGATCTGGTACATTCCCTTTTTTTTTTTTTTGGCCTCATATGGCGGCTGATGTAGAGACTAAGATCAAAACCTGTCATCGGTGTGTAAGACGGAAGGCACTTCCAGAAAGATCAGCACCCCTTGTCAACATCGAGACCACACGTCCATTGGAGTTGCTTTGTATGGATTATTTATCATTAGAACCAGATCAAAGCATTGTAAAAGATATTCTTGTTTTCACTGACCATTTTACAAAGTTTGCAGTAGCCATACCCACGGCAAACCAAAAAGCAAAGACTGTGGCAAAGTGCCTACGGGAAAACTTTATTGTGTGCTATGGAATACCTGAACACCTTCACACCGATCAGGGACCTGACTTTGAATCAAGGTTAATTAGAGCTTTGCCAGTTTGCTGTAATTGTGAAGACTCGAACCTCATCCAAGGGAAAACCCATTTGAGAGGTTCAACCGGACGCTACTTAGCATGCTTGGGACATTAGTGCACAAGCAGAAATCCAGGTGGAAAGAGTATGTAAAACCATTAGTGCATGCTTATAACTGTATGAGGAATGATGTAACCGGGTTTACGCCGTATGAACTTATGTTTGGTCGTTCCCCTCGGTTACCGGTTGATATTGCCTTTGGATTGCCTGTGCGGGAAAATCAGTTTGTCTTGCATTCCCAGTATGTTGATGATCTGCGGTTGAGACTTAAAGAAAGTTTCCAACTTGCTATGAAGAACGCAGCAAAATCTGGTGAGCGAAACAAAACTCGATATGATCAATGAGTTATCCCCTCAAGTCTGGGAGAAGGAGCCAGGGTTTTGGTATGAAACGTCAGGCTTCGTGGTAAACATAAGCTTGAAGACAAATGGGAGCAAGATGTCTATGTTGTAGTGAAGCGTGCTGGAGATTCGCCAGTATACACAGTGCGGACTGAGAATGGGACAGACGGACCAAATCGTACGCTACACAGAGATTTGCTTCTTCCGTGTCCTTTCATTCCAGCCAGTGGTGATCTCCAGGCTTTGCCTGTAACGCCACCTCGCCGCCCTCGTACTTGGACGTTTGCCAGGGCCGATCATCGTAGAGAATTTGAGGAGGAGGAAGATGAGTGGAGTACACCACAAATCCAGATCCAGCCAACTATGTTCTAGTTTGAGAGTTCAAGCACTGTTGAGCCCTCTACCGAAGCCAGTGCTCAGCCCTTACTCAGTACTGTTGATAACTCACCTGTGATTTCAGTTGATCCTGTAAATTCTGACTCTGAACCTGGTTTTGACCACTTACCTGCTGATGGGGAAGCCTCTGCTGTATCCAATGCTTCTGCACCTGTGGAAGGACAACCTGATCTTGTAGAACACTTACCTGAGTCTGAAGGATTATTACTTGCTTGTGTTCCTCAAGAGGTACCTGCGGAAGAGTCTGAGCTTTCTGGCCAAGCGGAGGCATCCTCCATTCGGGATGACCTTTTGCCCAGCTCTGCTGAAGGAGCTACATAAACTCAAAATTTATCAAATGCTTTGTAGACTACACCTGTTGTTGAATGTTCAAGTCGAGAGCGTCGACCTCCTAATCGCCTTCAATATGCTCCGCTGGGTAACCCACTCATTTCGGTTGTACAGACTCTTTTTCATGGGTTGGTTGACACCTATAGCGACACGTTTACTACCTCAGCGGCAAAACCCGCCTCTCAAGCTTGTGTCTATAATATTTAGCATGCATCAGGGGTTGCATGATTTAAAGGGCGGAGGGTGTAACCCGGCTGGAAACAAAAAGATAAATAATTTATTTACTTAAAATATTTATTTAATAATTTCCCTTGCGTTGATGTGATGTCACATTTCCACATCTTACGGTCACGTGACGTAAGGCGGCTAATCGGTATGGCATATTACCCGGAAGTGATTTGCTACCGGTAGATGCGAGGGACGAGCCGGAGGGAAGGTCGCTGCAGGTATGTTAACGTTAATAATTTGCTCAGTTGAATTAAGTCTTTGTACTAAACGTATCTATTGTTGGGAAATAGGAGCTGTCCACCGGGGCGGTACCACATCAAAAGGAGCAGGCAAAGTTTGTTAAACCGCGGAATTGGTAAGTGCGCTAATGTTAGCTTAGCGGTGCATGTATTTACTATGCATGCGTACTTAGCTTCGTGGCCCATTCATTTCTTATGGAGTAGCACTTAGCATTGTGTGTTGGTGCCTGTTTCTCAAATATACACCATGAAATGTGATTGTATTCATATTATATATTTAATTAGTCATTCTTTGGTTGTGTTGTTTACTTTTATATGTATCTGAAGGCATTTTAAAGCCCAATTTTTAATATGGGTTGCCTATTTAATACACTGCGAGAAGCACGATGCACTTTGATGTTTTTTATTGAAATATCCTACACTGTTATTTATGAGAATATTTTTTGATATATTGAGAAGACTATCTTTGATACATTGAGACTCTTTCTGATACTGTTGATGAATATTGTGACATAAATATTTATAAAAAGATTCACTTTTCTTTGAATAATATATTGTACAATATTTGCCACTTTTGAATGCAATGTTGTTTGTTATGTGACTTGTATTGGAATTTTGTAGATTTGTGCACATGGATTTATACTGGTCCTGTTTTATGTATAGGCCAGGTATGGATGGCGAGCTAAGGAAATGGCCCACTGCTCTCAAGTAAAAAGGGTGCTTGAAGTTTCAAGTCCAGTTCAACCAGAACTCAGCCACTGACCCTTCCCTGCTCTGGTCAGGCCGGTAGGAGGCTTTGCAGCCGCCCTTTCCTTTCCATTGTCCCCCTGCAACTCACTGCTCGCGGCTCACATATAAACTCAAATCACTTTTTTTGCACTTGTGGACTCTCTGGACTTTGCTCATTTTTTGAAGCCGTTGAACTGGAAATGTTGCATACAGTGGACTGCTGTTGCAAGACCCCCTACGGACAATATTGTTCAAAAGGGCATGAATTGAGGGTTAAACCAAGATCTGAATTGTGGAACACTAGTTTTTATGGTTCACATTTAGTTTTTTTGAATGGCCATTCAGGTTTGATATTGTCGATTGTCTTTTATGTTTGTTTGTCCTTTCCCTTGAAAAATATATGGTACCAGCATTAAAAAAAAAAAATTCTTATGTCGGTCTGTCACTCGGCTCCTAGAGACGAATCAGAACGTTTGAATCTGGCCTGTTAATTACTTTAATCTCATAGTACTGGTTACACAAGCATACTGTGCAACTTGTACTTTATCGCTCATAGATAAAGTACATGAGTATGAGTCTAACATAATTTAATGATTGCACCAATGCTGAAAAACTAAAGCAGCCTGAATGTAGAGCAAATTTAATTCCAGCTCATCTCATGAATCAGATGAGTGCAAGAATTGTCCAAACTGTAACTCAAAATTCCAGCAGTTTTAATGAAAAGATGATTTCAGATCACACTGAACAGCTACTGAGCACTGGCATCAGGACTGACAACATTCAGCAGGTAAAATAAGCACTGAACACGTCACCATTTGTTTCAGTTAATATATTTCTAAAGGTGCTACTGACATGGAATTTTCACCAGATATCAGTAACAACCCAAATAATCCATACATGCAAAGAAGTCAAACCATAGACATCAATAAATGAAATTATGTGTAATAATGTGAAATGAGATAGGAACAAAAAACACCTGAAGAAAGGGAGGGGCAAAAAAGACAGAAAGCAAAGACACCAGCTGAAATCAATCAGGAATTAGAAAGCAGTCCTGCCCCTTGTCAGTGCAAATATCAGCTGGTTCAATCCCAACCAATGGCCTATAAAAGGGTGTCTCATTACCAAGGTGTCACACGAGAAACACCTCATGATGGGTAAAAGCAAAGAGCTCTCTCAAGATCTTTGCAACCTTATTGTTGAAAAACATACAGATGCTATTGGTAACAGAAGGATTTCTAAACTTCTGAATGTTCCAGTGAGCATTGTTTGGGCCATAATCTGAAAGAACATTTCACCATAAACCAGCCATGAACAGGTGCTCATCACAACATTTCTGACAGAAGAGTGAACAGGATTATGAGAAGAGTTGTTCAAGAGCCAAGGACCACTTATGGAGAGCTTCAGAAAGACCTGGAACTAGCAGGTACAATTGTTTTAAAGAAAACAATAAGTAATGCACTCAACCACAATGACCTGTATGCATGTTCACGATACAGGACTCCATTGTTGGAGAAAAAAAAAAAAAAAAAAAAAAAGCATGTTGAAGCTCATGCTGAAGCCTGTGAAATACTGGGAGAATGTAGTCTGGTCAGATGAGACCAAAACTGAATTCTTTGAATGCCATAATACACACTATATAATGATTTGATACACATCTCGATACACTACCAGTGATACAATACATATAGTGATTAGGGATGTGTATCGATAAGATTTTATCGATAGATACCATTATCAATTCTGCTTATTGATCCAATTCCTTATCGATACCTCTTGTGGATTTTCTGTGTACTAAAAGTAGGCTTTACAGATTTTCTATGTTAGCGGGTCAAAGAGCTTTTTCTTATCGTGCACCCGTTCTGTGGAACGGTCTTCCTTGCAACTGTGAGGCAGTTGGAGTCCGTGGACATTTTTAAGTCAAGACTTAAAGCCTATTTTTATTCTCTTTCTTATAAATAGTTTTTATTTTTTTATCTGTTTTATTATTTTACTTCTGTTTTTAATTATGTATTTGAATTTTTTTATTTTTATTTAATTTTTTATGTTAACTGTTCTATGTGAGGTGCCTCAAGACTGCTTTTGTTGTGATTTGGCCCTTTATAAGCCGATTAAATTGAAACTGAACTTAAATTGGACATTTTATTGAGTCTTAAAGTAAATAAATATGAAATTGGTCACTGGATCCTTAAACTTTGGACATAATAAACTCTACATCGTGGATCCTTGATCTTAGTCGATTGTAGTTTATTGTCTATATTACGTTTGTAAGAGGTGTCATTTTATTTAAAGCGGCAAGACGTTTTGCAGTTATACCGACCGGACTCTGTCTCAGCAGAGAGCCGCGCACCGTTTGGAGCTGTGCCAACGGAATGGAGGACGATTCTCGTTTCTTGACTGCAACAAGACAAGAATCCCAGTTAGTGACTTTAATCCACATAAAAGTGACACACTATATTTTAATGGCTTTGAGAGGGGTTAAGAAGCGGACTTGCCGTTTCTGAAGAGCAGTGAATCAAAGAACCAACGACCTAGTGGATCAAAGCATTGCTTCAGTGGTTCATGCATCAAAGTGGAGTCGCGCTGCAGAAACAGTTTATTACAGAGCCGCTGCAGGGTCTGTAATCAACACAGAGTTATGATAATTTTCCCGACAAACGCCCTCAAAAGCAACGGCTGCTCTGAAGGACCGATAAGGGAATCGTTAAGCAAAAAGGCTATTGATATCGATGGATCGAATAATTTCTTAACGATACCCAACCCTAATAGTGACGATAAGATGCGATTCACCCCTGTTCCCAATTCGGTATGATTTGATATGTAATTGATGGCGATTCAATTCCCCACAATGCGATATGATTAATGATGGGTGTTGATAAGATTTTAATCGATAGCTGCCATTATCGATTTTGCTTATTGATACAATTCTTTATCGATTCCCTTACCTCTTGTGAATTTTCTGTGTACTAAAAGTAGGATTTACAGGTTTTCTACATCAACAACATTTCAATGAGTCTTAAAGTAAATAAATATGAAATTGGTCACTGGATCCTTGATTTCTGGACATAAATAAAAATCAATAAAATCTGTATATGGTCACTGGATCCTTGATGTACATGACGGATCCTTGATCTCTGGACATAAATAGAAATAAAATCTGCAGTTTTTGTCAAAAGCTTTTCCTTTCAGATATTAATGACACAAATATAACGCCATAGGTTCTGAGCTGAGCTCTTCAGAGAGCTGCTGCATGTCAAGATCAATGTTACATAAAAAACAGAGGATGTCCCATTGTTGGGGGGGGAACGGGTTTGGTCAGTTAACTGTAGTTACTTTGTATTATAATGTTTGGAAAGAGGTGTCATTTGATTTAAAATGGTAATTCGCTCTGAAGTTATTAATTCAGAACAAAATCTGCGCAGCTCTTGGGAGCTGTGCACTTAGTCCCACAAAACAGAGGATATCATTATTATTAATATTTCCTTTACCTGATGGACAACTTCAGTTTACGCATGGCTGGTGCTCACACCAGAGACCAATTGCATAAAACTCGTTGGATGTTTCTTGCTCGCACAGGACAATAGTCCTAGTTAGTGAGTTTAATCCACACAAAGCTGACTCCCGACTGATGTCTTTAAATGGCTTTGAGAAGGGTTAATGAAGACATTGCAGACCTGCCACTTCTGAAAACCAGCGAAGCAGAGAGAGAACCAGCGAACAGTGGGTCGAAGCGCTGCTTCAAGCTTCAAACAGACCTGCCGCAGTCTGCAATGAACATAGAGAAATGATTATTTCCAGATAAACACCCTCCCAAACAACAGCCAATCCGGTGTCGTGAACTGAAGGACTGATAAGGAAATTGTTAAGCTTCCAGGCTTCCGTCCGTGGTGCATACAATGAGTACCAAAAAAACAAAAAAAAACAAAAAGAATATCGAGCGAGTGATGCAACATGATCCAACCCATCAAATGAATCGATGCACACTGAATGAATTGATGCACTCGGATCACGCACGTTTGTATCTAGGCACCGATTCATATCGATTAATCTCTACATGCCTAATTTATATAATTCTTTTTAGGACAAATGCACAAACTCTGAACATAGGAGTGACTTTGAAGACCAGGAACAGACCATAATGCTACATTAATGGTGAAGCATCTGAATTGGGGCAACCCACATGAGTAGCAGCAGACAAGCGTTAATCACATGTCTCCAGTAGGATGGGGAAGCCTGGCCTGTCTGCTCTTGGATTTTAATGACAATCCCTTTTGTATGGCTCAGATATCAAGCCATACAAAAGGCACAGGAGGTGCAGCGGATGTGTACGTCTGGCACACTTCAGTCACACCTTGCTGTCAAAAGTGTGCACTTTGAAGTTAGTCAGACAGAGACGTGATCAAGCAAATGTTCAGTTCCTGACACACATCTACTTACAGACACACACACAAAAAAGCAAAAAGCACAAGGTTTTGGACAGGAAGGTGAGATAAGTGTGTCATCTCCAGTATTGTACTTTACCCACAACGCCGCCTCTCACAATGACTCACATTTTGTTTAAAAACACTGTCCTATCTGCAGTCCACATGAACAAAACAGATTCTTGAGATTTTTGCAAAATAAATTTTCATACTCGCCAAATTTTGAGAGCACGTCTCAACAACAGCAGAAAAAAAAAACTCGACAAAGACATAAATATCATGTGGTCACCATGTACCAAATAGCATCCCCCATATTGATAACTACAGTCTATATTAAAGGTGCATCTCAGATAGCAACAACTCAGGCAGACAAGGATTCTTTTCCCACATCTCTGAAATAACCATCTATCTGCCACAGCCACGTGAAATGTGTGTCCCATTGGCCTTCTCCAGCTACTGGTGTCCTCAACACTCAGTCACCTGTGCGGGAAATACCCACCACATAAATACATCAACCAAACACAGGTCAATGTAGTAGGGCTGCAACAAATGATTATTTGGATCATCAATGAATCTGATAGGGTTTCGACACGATTAATCGATTAATCGGATTAGCGGGGAATTTTTTAAAAATGTGCCAGGGAAACAATTTTTCTCTACTTCCATCACTTTATTTAACAAAAGAATATTTGAAAACTTGTCCCTTGGGTGATGAAATATAAAATAATAACGAATAAAACAGTTTATAATAAAGAACAAAAATAATTATTTCAAATGACACTGCTTTATCAAAGTGCTGAGTTGCCATAAAACAACATTGAAACATATGTTATAAAATATATGGTGAAAAAAAGAGGTATTTTTGTTGCTGCAAATGAGCAATTAGCATAACCAATTAAACATAAAACCTAACTCAAAACTGCAGCCTGACTCATATGTGCAACATTCTCTGTATAACTTGTAATCTATGTGGTCATTTCACAATGACACATGTGACTCATCCCACATATTTTTTACTCTCTTTCACTCGCACACTTCAGAAAGGTTGCATTGCAATGCAAAAATGTTAGCATGTCAACATGCTCCTGGCTCAGACTGGCTCTTCTCTTCGAGGCTATGTTGCCAGCAGCAGAGAATAGCCGCTCAGATGGAGTTAAGGTGGCAGGGATGGACAAGTAAGATCTTGCTAGCCTGGCCAACATGGGATATTTGCCCTTGTTTTTCCTCCACCACGTCAATGGATTTTCTTCCTTTGAAATGTTCTTTTCTCCAAAGTAACTGAAGACCTCATTCCTCACTTGGACATCCTCTTCATTACCTTCCCCTGCACTGTCTTCATCACCTCCAGAGTCAAGGAGCAAATCAAGAAGAGTTCCTTGAGATGCTGATTCAGGAACTGTGCTCCTGGTTTGCTGCTGCATATTATCCACCTCTTTCTCTCCCAGTGCCATTGCTTGCAGTTCAGTTTTGACATCCAAGATTTCCTTTGGTGACAGAAACTTGAGTTTCTTAAACCTTGGGTCGAGGGCTGCTGTAAGAATCACTGTGTTTGGTGCAGTGTCTGAAAAAGATGTTTCCTTCTTCCACCTTTCTTGCAGCTGCTCCACAGCAGTAACTTTGAATGCCTGAAGTGCAGCCAATTCAAAAGATGCATGCTCAGTGGACTTTAACAGCCCATTTACCAGTGGAGGTACAGCGGATATTGTAGTGTATTGTCTGCCCACTCATAAAAACAGTGGCAACTTCAAATGGCTTTAGAGCAGGGATAGGCAACCTGTTCCAGAAAGAGCCATGAGGGTGCAGGTTTTCTTTGCAGCCACTGACTCCACCAGGTGATTTCACTGATTAACTGATTCCATCTGCTCAAAGTGATATTAATCAGTAAAATCACCTGGTGGAGTCAGTGGCTGCAAAGAAAACCTGCACCCTCATGGCTCTTTCTGGAACAGGTTGCCTACCCCTGCTTTAGAGCCTCTGAAAGCTCACCCAGCAAATTCCATTGTTCTGGTTTCAAATCCAGATACTTTTTGTCTTTGTGTGTAACAGAGCTGTCAGAGAGTGTTGCTGTCACGGGCCACCTTTGTTCGAGCAGTCTAACAATCATATAGAAGGTACTATTCCATCGTGTACTTATGTCCTGAATGAGGCTGTGCTCAGGTGTGGCCATTTGTTTCTGTTTCTCCTTAAGCTTACTGGTGGCTAGTTCACTTCTCTTAAAATGTTCAACCAGACATCTTGCAGCCCTAACAGTTTTATCAATGGCTGGATGCTTCAAAGCAGAACTGATCACAAGCTGTAGGGTATGGCCAGTACAATGGACCGAAGACCACCCATGTTTTTCCTCCAGTGTTTGCTGCAGCCACAACATTGCACCGTTATCATGGACTAGAGCAATGATTTTGCTGGGAGGGATCTCAAATCTGGTTACTGCTTCCTCTAACCACTCTGCAATGTTGGCTGCAGTGTGTCTGTCCTGCAGTGGTTTGGTGGTGAGGCAGATCGACTGCATCTCCCAGTCTTCTGAGATCCAGTGGCATATGATGCCAAGGTACGCTTCAGTGGCTACACTGGTCCAAATGTCAGCTGTGAGGGCAAGCTTGCTGTGTTTTGTTTGTATTGCAGATGCAGTCTTTACCTTCTGAAATGTCTCTGCATATTTTGCCTCCATATGTTTGATGAAATGGGTCCTTGACGGGAGGGTATAACCAGGATGCAGGGCATGGGCCATGGCAATGAAGCCATCATCCTCCACCATGGATATAGGCCTCATGTCCATCACCAGCATATTCAAGATGCTATCTGTGATGACAGCTGCTTGTTGAGGTGTGCAGGATTCGTTTGCTAACCAGAGGCTGCCCATTGTTTGTTGTTTAGGCCTGGAGAAGATAAAGAATGAAACAGTTAGCATAATACTACAAAGTACACATTATCAACTTTTCTTCATTAGAAAAATACAGGCTAAGAATCTAAACACCATAAATTACAGGAGGAACATGTTTACTAAAACAGTTGTGTGACAGAGCTGCTTTTATTCACATCTTTTATTACTCTCTCACATACATTGGGGTGTTGACTCTTAAATGTCTTTAAAAACAACCTTGAGCTTACATACTGTACTGAATACTTTGGGGAACATTGTAAGCCCTAAGGATTTTTAGTGGCTTTTTTTCAAATATTATATAAAAAATATCTTGTACATTTTTGACAGCAACATTTTTTCCATGATTATATGAATACAAAACAAGTGGGTGTCAGTATATTGTAGCTAAACTGCACACATTAGAAAAAAATCACATTATAACCCAACGGGGCTCCTTCAGGGTTGAGGTGGTTAAGGCAGAGGTGCGCATGCGCAATGCGCTGCGAAGAAGCGCGTGGACTTGTTTACGGTTTCTTTCTCTCTGCTTCTCCCATGCGGTTGCCCTGAACGTACAGAGACAGCATTTGAGAGACTTTGACAACATTAATAAAAAAAACTGTCGGTGCTGTTACTGTTCTTTTTCTTTTTCTCTCACTCTCTGCCCTTCGCCTCATTGCTCTGGGAGACGCGCAGACAGCCTGCGCCTGACTAGATTATTAAATATTAAATTTAAAAAAAATATTACAATTTGTAGTACATTTGACTCATTTACGACAACAAACGCTTATTATACAGAAAACAAATGCACTCAAACATGCTGACAGCTGCAACTGCATAATGCTAACTGTACCATTGAAAATGCCATAGACATGCTAACACGTAAGCATCGGTCCCGTTTTTAAGTTATAAAATACATCTATCAACTGTTTCAGAAGACCATAATAGGTCGGTTTAACATAAAAAGGTGAATAATACTCACAGACATATGCTCTTTAGGGTTTTATCGAGGGGAAATTAAAATAAGAAAGAACAAAAATGAACCAACAAAGCAATAGATCGACTCACTGCTTCAATCTGCGAATCACTGCTTCGATTGGTTCAAGGTTCAAAGCAAAGCCGCGCTGCAGAAAAGTTGATTACAGACCCGCTGCAAGGTCTGTAATCAATGTATAGAAATGATCATTTTCCTGAAAAACACCCCGAAAAACAACGGCCACTCTGAATGACCAATAAGGGAATCGTTAAGCAAAAAGCTTATTGATGTCGGTGGATCAAATCATTTCTTAACGATACTCGAAAGGAACCGGTTCTCGATACCCATCCCTAGTTACGACTGCTTACACAAAAAAATAAACAAACATTTGTTAACTTACCCAGACACTGAGCTCTCCCTTCCTCTTTGATGACTCCGACATGCTTTTGTTTGAGATCCTGCATCATTACCGTCGTACTCCCATGCCATGCGACGTCCGACTTGCAAATGTTGCAGTTAACAAGTGTCTTTGCGTTGTTTAACGTAAAGTGCTCCCACATTTTTGAAGTCTTAACTTTCTTTTGTCTGCTTGCATCTGCTATATTCTAACTGTGTAGTTGTACGAAACAGCGTCTGATCTCCTCGGTGCACTGGTCGCTACTGGCGTCAGAAGCGGCCAGCAGCTTCTGATGTCATAATCGCTCGACACAACGCATCGATGATGCAATGCGTTGCCAACGCCTGTTGTCATCGAATTTTATCAATTTTATCGATTCGTTGTTGCAGCCCTACAATGCAGAACTAAACAATGATAAAGATTTACTTTAGCTATATAATAAAGTTGAAAGCAAATAATGAGACTGTAATGCAGACCAACATGTTTAACGAGATCTGAAATCGGCAAACGGTGTAGAATTTACAGCACATTTCTGTGTAGGTCTGTTTTTCTGATATATGTTGTTAATCATTATAAATGACTGAACTTGCATCTGCATTCCAACAGGAAAAAGGGCCACTCTCAAATGCAAGAAAGAAAAGAATCTGAAAAGAACTGGCGCCCTCTGGAGGCCATGGGAAAATGTTATTTAAAATTGATTTTGATCGAACAACAAAAAAATTAATTAGGGACCATCTGGGGTTAGAATCTCCACCACCTGCATAGGTTTTGAAGAGTGCTCATTAAATTAGCTTTTTTTTTTATTTGGGTTTTTTTTTTTCTTCAAACTCTCATTCAAAGACAAAAATGGCTATGCTCCACAGTCTCAAAAACAATGTTTTCATATTTGTCAAATGTTAGTAATTTCATTGGAAATTGTAACAAAAAGGTTGCACTGAGTTGATTGAAATGTTATTCAACTTGCCGAGTGTCTGAGTCTGACTTGTGACAGCTGCCTGAAACGGCAATGATGAAGGTGTGAAAAGTGTGTCTTCCCTTTGAAGTGCCACAGAGGATACTGCCCACAGGGTTTATAATGTGTGAGAATGGGAAGAGAGACGTTTCTTTATAATACAGCACGGAGCAAAAGACAAGTGCCGTTTCCCACATCCTCACCTCCAGACTTCATTTTAAAGCACGTCCATAAAGACCAAAGACTAATGACTTCAAAGCAGTAACACAAACTAATGTATCCCCTCACCGAACTAATTAACAGATTAATCATTTTGTTTACAAGTTATAAAATGGCAGGCAACAAACAGACCCAGGAAAACAAAAATCCACCAAAAAATTTATGATAAAAAAAGACTACACAGAGCAAACAAATCCTAAACTGAAAAGCTTATTTTAACTGGAAAAAAAAAAAAAAGAGTAAAATGCTCACAACATTAAAGCAAAAGTAAACGTTTAAGATGGTTCGATATAAACTGTTGTCCAATTGTCTGGAACTAGTAGAAAAGCTGTTCTGACAACAGGGGTTCTCCACTTGGCAAATTGTCGTTTTTCAGTATCTAGTAAATGGAAGAAGATGGGATCCACAAGAACTCTTTCCAGAACTGGTCGCCTGTCTAAACCAAGCGATCGGGGAAGAAGGGCCTTAGTCAGGGAGGTGACCAAGAACCCAATGTTCACTCTGTGAGAGCACCATTAGCATTCCTCTGTGGAGAAAGGAGAACCTTCCAGAAGGACAACCATCTCTGCAGCAATCCACCAATGAGGCCTGTATGGTAGTGACCAGACAGAAGGCACTCCTTAATAAAAGGCACATGGTAGCCTGTCTGGAGTTTGACAAAAAAAAGCACCTGAAGGACTCTCAGACCATGAGAAAAAAAATTCTCTGGTCTGATGAGACAAAGCCTGAACTGTGGCGTGAATGCCAGGTGTCATGTTTGGAGGAAACCAGGCACCATCCCTACAGTGAAGCATGGTGGTGGCAGCATCATGCTGTGGGGATGTTTTTCAGCAAAAGGAACTGGGAGACTAGTCAGGATTGAGGGAAAGATGAATGTAACAATGTACAGAGACATCCTGGATAAAAACCTGCTCCAGAGTGCGCTTGACTTCAGACTGGGGTGATGGTTCATCTTTCAACAGGACAATGACCCTAAGCACACAGCCAAGATATGAGGAGTGGCTTCAGGATAACTCTGTAAATGTCCTTGAGTGGTCCAGCCAGAGCCCAGACTTCAAACGGATTGAACGTCTCTGGTGAGATCTGAAAATGGCTGTGCACAGACGCGCCCCATTCAAACTGATAAAGCCTGAGAGGTGCTGCAAAAAGGTGGATCTGCATGTTGAACTGGCTCAAGTTTTACACAAGATGCCTTCCTGAAGCTCCTCCAGAATACATGGAGAAATGTGGCAGAGGTGGGGTTTGATCCGGGCACCTTCTGCACTGAACCCAAGCACACTAACCACTTGGCCACAACCCCTGCAATAATAACAATAATAATAATGTCTATATGATAACAAGAACCTAAACAATGTATATATATATTAAGACAGTAAATTAACATTTAAAAAAAAACTACATAATTAACAGGAAATAAAAGGGTTGAGTTCTTCTAAAAACTGTTGGTCCAACATCTAAAGTTCTAAAGACATTCTGGATTCACACCCCATTCCAACTAATTATGGAAACTTTGCACAATTTATTGACACCCTTGAAAAATGTCAGCTACCTATTTTATAAACACTACTCAATCTAGAGCCCGTGGATACCCACACACAACACGCTAGTTGTGATTTTAATTACGTAGGTTCTAACTTGCTTTAAGAAGTAACTTTCAGCATGTCCACTGTGTGAGCTTTTCCTAGTATAACACGAATATTTGAGACAGTTTATTTCAACATAAAAAAAAAAGACAGGAGGCCAACCCCACAATCCCAATGACGAGATGACTGTGCCATTGTAAGGGGGTCCAAGGGTAAAGATCAAACTACTTAACTTTGAATGAAAACCACTTAATGTGTCACTAGAAATATTATAAAAAAAAATTTGCAATGACACTATGGAGAGTATTTTCAATAAGCACATCGATAAATATCAATATTGGCATTGATACCCATCTCTAGGATTGTCTTCATAGCTTTTAGAAATCATTTTATAAAAACAGGGTTAGTGGTAGACTTCAAAAACTATAATACGTCCTAATAATTCATTAAAAAAATAAGACAAAAGTAATGGGTCACTGTAGAACCCGATAAAATACATGGGAATATAATCAATAGGGCTCAATCCCAAAAGCAGTAGATTAAAAGAACTTTATATTTTGGACAGATGTCCCCCTTTAAAAAGGGGGATTAAGGGTTGCTTGTTATTGCTGTGGAACAACTGGGCTCTTTGAAGTTCATGACAACCCCAAACTCACAGCTCAAACACATGCGCGAAACAAGACTTCTCACCTACCCGACGAGTGTGCCGCCAATTACAATACCATTTACATGAGCACATGAACATGAACAAGGGACACTGAAGTGGGCTCACTTAAGGTGCCTGACACTTGCACGACTTTGATCCACGCACTTGCACACACATGGTCGCAACGATCTCACCTGCTGTGTTCCCAGCTGGACGCCGTGCTTTTTTCCACTGCATGCCACGCATTGTGCGCTGGACGCTGCGTATATAAAATAATTATTTCACAGCTGATTAATCATTTTCTGTCAGAGTTGGGTGTTGAAAATGGCTCTACTTGCTTCTGGAATCACAGCGGACTGCTCCAGCTGCAGCTTTTCTGTATCTCTTGCACGTGCGCTTAATGCGGTGAAGAACGCATTTTGAACAGTCATGTTTATATTGTAATGGCTTGATAGAACAGTTGCATGTTCATTCCTTATTGTGTGTAGCTGTCAAAGTATGTTTATGATAGATTTAACATCTCGTTATAATCAATCAGACGAGCTGCGCACAGATGCAATCACTCGCACTCATGCTGTGTTTTTGTCTTATTTGCGTAATGTTCACATCATTAATGCATGATGGAAATTTTTAACATTTCAAAATTTTCTTGGCGCACGTGCATGAAGCTGCACAGTTTACGAGTTTGAGACGAGTTTAATCTTGTGCATGGCAGAGTGCGTGTAAGTGCGCGGATCAAAGTCGTGTGTCAGGGCACCTTTACTTTCCCATACTACTTCAAAAATCTGCATGGCAGTCATGTAAAATAACAGAAGTCTGCACTTTGAAGTGTCTTCACACGTCTGTCAGACAGACACAGGTCACACCCACATGTGAAGTGTGGCCTTTAAACAACCCTATACGACTACAATGAATAAATTATCTCCAACCTGCTAACAAGAAAACAGTCCAAAAGCACTCTCCAGCAAGTAAGAGCTGACATTCAACAGTAGCATGTACTACATTACAACAACAACAGTAGCAGAATACTACGAGACGTACATGTGACAAATCAGTTATGATTGTTGAAATTAGGTGAAAGCACACATTTCTGCAGCAATGAGCCCAATGGACTCAGGAGACATCAGCTGACAAGGAACGCAATTGGCGAATGGGAAAAGGACTTTTGCAGGAGAATAATGAACACAAATGGAAATTCAAAATTAATTTCAGTTTCTCACACATTTCCTTGATCAGTCACGGTGTGAAAGGTGATTTAAGGACCTTCTCTTGTGTGAACTTCCCTTCAGATCAGTTGTGCATCATGGGGAAGATACAGTAGTGTTCAGAATAATAGTAGTGCTATGTGACTAAAAAGATTAATCCAGGTTTTGAGTATATTTCTTATTGTTACATGGGAAACAAGGTACCAGTAGATTCTCACAAATCCAACAAGAGCAAGCATTCATGATATGCACACTCTTAAGGCTATGAAATTGGGCTATTAGTAAAAAAAAAGTAGAAAAGGGGGTGTTCACAATAATAGTAGCATCTGCTGTTGATGCTACAAACTCAAAACTATTATGTTCAAACTGCTTTTTCAGCAATCCTGTGAATCACTAAACTAGTATTTAGTTGTATAACCACAGTTTTTCAGGATTTCTTCACATCTGCGAGGCATTAATTTTGTTGGTTTGGAACCAAGATTTTGTTCGTTTACTAGTGTGCTTGGGGTCACTGTCTTGTTGAAACACCCATTTCAAGGGCATGTACTCTTCAGCATAAGGCAACATGACCTCTTCAAGTATTTTGACATATCCAAACTGATCCATGATACCTGGTATGCGATATATAGGCCCAACACCATAGTAGGAGAAACATGCCCATATCATGATGCTTGCAACACCATGCTTCACTGTCTTCACTGTGAACTGTGGCTTGAATTCAGAGTTTGGGGGTCGTCTCACAAACTGTCTGCGGCCCTTAGACCCAAAGAGAACAATTTTACTCTCATCAGTCCACAAAATATTCCTCCATTTCTCTTTAGGCCAGTTGATGTGTTCGTTGGCAAATTGTAACCTCTTCTGCACGTCTTTTATTTAACAGAGGGACTTTGCAGGGGATTCTTACAAATAAATTAGCTTCACACAGGCGTCTTCTAACTGTCACAGCACTTACAGGTAACTCCAGACTGTCTTTGATCATCCTGGAGCTGATCAATGGGTGAGCCTTTGCCATTCTGGTTATTCTATCCATTTTGATGGTTGTTTTCCATTTTCTTCCACGTGTCTCTGTTTTGTTTTGTTTTTTTGTCCATTTTAAAGCATTGGAGATCATTGTAGATGAACAGCCTATAATTTTTTGCACCTGCGTATACATTTTCCCCCCTCCAATCAACTTTTTAATCAAACTACGCTGTTCTTGAATGTTCCATTTTCCTCAAGCTTTCAGAGAGAAAAGCATGTTCAACAGGTACTGGCTTCATCCTTAAATAGGGGACACCTGATTCACATCTGTTTGTTCCACAAAACTGATGAACTCACTGACTGAATGTCACACTACTATTACTGTGAACACCCCCTTTTCTACTTTTGTTTTACTAATAGCCCAATTTCATAGCCTTAAGAGTGTGCATATCATGAATGCTTGGTCTTGTTGGATTTGTGAGAATCTACTGAATCTACTGGTACCTTGTTTCCCATGTAACAATAAGAAATATACTCAAAACCTGGATTAATCTTTTTAGTCACATAGCAGTACTATTATTCTGAACACTACTGTACCTTAAACATTTAGCACCACCCCAGTCTGTATCCTCATATTTTTGAACTACAGTAACTGTAGCACCATCAAGTTGCTGGATGTCACCACCAGGCATTCCCGTGCTGCCCAGTTATAGGCATTTCATGCTCTCCTGGCTTGTAACTCATGACTATTATTTGTTTACCTTCAGCGGATTCATGTCAAAATGATTATAGCAATAATAAACATGGAGCTGTATATAAGAACTAGAGAGCGCAGTAGCGCTGAGTCGTGTGCCGACAAGGAGGCGTGATCGCCGTTTTAATTCCGGGCAAGTTAGTGATTTGCGTGCATAGAAGTTCAAGAAACAGGTGGAATATACCAGAAAGCTGCGCATGTTGGCAAAGCCACAAACGGAGGAACAAGGGAGACGATATTTCCTTCCATAAGTAAGTGGTTTTGGTTATTCTTGTCACTTTGTCCGTGATATTTGGATGATAAACAGCTGTATGTTTCCTGCCGTACCTGTGTCGTCCGATGACACGGACCATTAACTCTTCACTTATGTCTTGATATTTTCCACTGCTACACCAATGTCTAGTTAAAATACTTGTCGTTAGTGATTAAAATTGTTCGAAAAGACGGGTCATTTTTTTTATTTATTTGCACCTTAAAATGAGATTATAATGACCCGTGCTGTGCCGCTCACAGTCACATCCACAGTGATGTGTACCCACACCACTGACTTCATGAATGAAACTCAGTCAATAAAGGATAATTGTGTAAAAAAAAAATATATATATATATATATATATATATATATATATATATATATATATATATATAGTAATGGTTTTAGGAGCCGCGCTGCGTTGAAGAGCAGCAGCTGCAGCAGGACGCCTCAGCTCAGAAGCTTTAACAGCGTGGATCCGTGTAACTTTCAACACTAATATTTGTGAATGTGTGTGTGTCAGAGTACATTTAATACTTTCCTGACATAATTTAATGTAATTTAATTTTACTGGCTCGATATCCAGGTCAAAATGGCATTTTAACACGTATTTTGCGAGCATTTTTCTGAGTGTGTTCAGTTGCGAATCTCCATTGAAAATGCATTAACATCCGGGTACTTCATCAATACTTTGATGTGGCTGTCCATGAAGGGACGTTTTCGTTTAGTGTGCAGCATTGAGAGTGCACTCTCTAGTTCTCATATACAGCTCCATGATAATAAATAAACAAGAGAAATCTGAAATCTAAACTCAGCTCAGTCAATTATTAAAATTTCAGAGAAATGACGCATTTATGAATGGTATGGTAATTTTATTAAATAATAATTATCAGAAACCATAGTTATTAATATGAAGATAACAATTTCAAATATACTGCTCAGGGGAAATACTCAGGATCAAAGTTGGGGTTATTTAGTTTGTGCAAAGCCCTATTTTGAAATTATTAATTTTATATGGGTAGGTAGGCAGTGGCGGTTCGACACTGAATTACTCCTTGGGCGAAACCCCCTCCAAGTGCCGCCCCCTCCAAAAAACAAATTTGCACAAGCAGCCATTTTTATTATTATTTTTAATACAACCCCAATTCCAATGAAGTTGGGACGTTGTGTAAAATGTAAATAAAAACAGAATACAATGATTCGCAAATCCTCTTCAACCTATATTTAATTGAATACACCACAAAGACAAGATATTTAATGTTCAAACTGATAAACTTTGTTGATTTTGTGCAAATATTTGCTCATTTTGAAATGGATGCCTGCAACACGTTTCAAAAAAGCTGGAATAGTGGTACGTTTACCACTGTGTTACATAACCTTTCCTTCTAACAACACTCAATAAGCGTTTGGGAACTGAGGACACTAATTGTTGAAGCTTTGTAGGTGGAATTCTTTCCCATTCTTGTATGATGTACGACTTCAGTTGTTCAACAGTCCGGGGTCTCCATTGTCATATTTTGCACTTCATAATGCGCCACACATTTTCAATGGGCGACAGGTCTGGACTGCAGGCAGGCCAGTCTAGTACCCGCACTCTTACTACAAAGCAACGCTGTTGTAACACGTGCAGAATGTGGCTTGGCATTGTCTTGCTGAAATAAGCAGGGACGTCCCTGAAAAAGATGTTGCTTGGATGGCAGCATGTGCTACTCTAAAACCTGGATGTACCTTTCAGCACTGATGGTGCCATCACAGATGTGTAAGTTGCCCATGCCATGGGCACTAACACACCCCCATACCATCACAGATGCTGGCTTTTGAAGTTTGAGCTGGCAACAATCTGGATGGTCTCTTTTGTCCAAAGGACATAACGTCCATGATTTCCAAAAACAATTTGAAATGTGGACTCATCAGACCACAGCACACTTTTCCACTTTGCATCTGTCCATTTCAAATGTGCTCAGGCCCAGAGAAGGTGGTGGCATTTCTGGATGTTGTTGATGTATGGCTTTTGCTTCACATGGTAGAGTTTTAACTTGCACTTGTAGATGTAGCGGCAAACTGTGTTAACTGACAATGGTTTTCTAAAGTGTTCCTGAGTCCAAATGTAAGATCCTTTAAACAATGATCTTGGAAGTTCTCCAGATTCTCTGAATCTTCTATTATGGACTGTAGATGATGGAATCCCTAAATTCCTTGCAATTGAACGTTGAGAAATATTGTTCTTAAACTGTTGGACCATTTTTTCATGCAGTTGTTCACAAAGTGGTGATCCTCACCCCATCTTTGCTTGTGAACGGCTGAGCCTTTTGGGGATGCTCCTTTTATACCTAATCATGACACTCACCTGTTTCCAATTAGGTGTGCTTTTAACATTCATCAACTTTCCCAGTCTTTTGTTGCCCCGTCACCAACTTTTTTGAAATGTGTTGCAGGCATCCATTTCAAAATGAGCAAATATTTGCACAAAAACAATCAAGTTTATCAGTATGAACCTTAAATAGCTTGTCTTTGTGGTGTATTCAATTGAATATAGGTTGAAGAAGATTTGCAAATCATTGTATTCTGTTTTTATTTACATTTTACACAATGGGTTGTATTTTAGAAGTGCCCCTGAATTTGCAATTGACATCAAAAGACCACAGGCTATACTATAACTCTTACCCAAAACATCCATAGGGACTATGAAGTCACCACTTCAGAACTCCTTTTGTGCTTGAAATTGTTTTTGTTTGTTTTTTTTTTTGTTGTTATTTTTTAGTGTGTTTACTTTTTTACAATAATTTCTGCATTCACAGCTAGAAAATCATGCAGTCATGTTCATTTAAGCACCTCACACAATTGTACATCGTTGGAAGACCTGCTTTGCTTTTGGCACACATACAGAGCACGCTGCAGACTTCTGTGTGTAGATCAAAAACATCACAAAGTTTGTGGAATGGGATACAGGTGTTTAATGCTTGTGTGTAAATGAACTACTTTGGTATACAGAATGCCCATTGCTGCACAAAGTGTGCACAGCACAAACTTTGTGGATGGGTGGGTGGAGTGGGCTGGCAGGGAAGTAACTAGACAAAGGTTAGTCAATACAAAACAGACCTCAGAGATAACTCCGGTCTATTCTGCCCAATTCCTTCCCTTTTTTGGTGGGTGGGTGGGGGAGTGGTGGCCGTGTGTCAGGCCATGTGTGTAGCCTCTTCCATCTGTCATTTATACAGAGCATTCTTATCCCGTATAAACTGTCCATAAATAATAGACATCCTGTTGTAAATCTACATTACTCCACCACTCCATATAAAACAATAGCAATCCGAGATTTCTCTTGATTTGTCCACCAATCTGGATCCAGATCACCTCCAAAATTTAATGGAGTCTTCCGTGGCCTAATATCTATCTGTGGTTAAAATTTCATCAAAATGCGTGCAGTAGTTTTGACATAATCCTGCTAACAGACAGACAAATAAATAAAGACCAGTGATTTTATTATGTCCTTGGTGGACGTAATAAATCCCATCCAAAAAGGTTTATAATAAAACTTACCTTATTTCCATCTTCATCGACTGAATTAGTACCTATAAAAGACAACACTTTATTACATATGTGTGGTCAGGGTGTCATCAAAACACAGTAACAGGAACTACAACAAAATGTAGTAAAAGGAAACAAACATGATATAACAACCAAGAGCTGAAAATGAGACCTAAAAATTTTTTTTTACAGCAGGATAATTTTACAGTGGCAACACAGTGGCATCGTGGTTAGCACTGTTGCCTCACAGCAAGAAGGTCATGGGATCGATTCCCACCAGGGGTCTCCCTGTGTGGAGTTTGCATGTTCTCCCCGTGTCTGCGTGGGTTCCCTCTGGGTGCTCCGGCTTCCTCCCTCATCCAAAGACATGCAGGTTAGGTGGATTGGAAACTTTAAATTGTCCGTAGGTGTGCATGTGGGTGTGAATGCGTTTGTCTGTCTATATGTGGCCCTGTGACAGACTGGTGCCCTGTCCAGGGTGTATGCTGCCTCACACCCTGTGACTGCTGGTATACGCTATAAGCGGTTGAAGATGAGTGAGTGAGAATTTTACAGACATACAACTTAAGCACTTCTGAATGTTCAACATGAAAATGCAAATACATGAAAATGTAAAAGGTAGCTAAAGACAGATTTTAAATGCAACACACTCACCAAATATGTAGACAATGCCGACTGCTCCGCTGACTCCCATAAATCCCGCTAGCCTTAGCAGAACCTTCTTTGCGTAGGCAGTGTTCTCCTTCTCCTTTTTATCTTCTGCATGCTCACCATCCCTCTCACTCTGACCTTCCTCACGAGGAGGCTGGGCCTGGATGAAGACAAAAATTGATTTGACTGTCAAGCACTTGTGAAAGAGCAAACTGAATATGTCACCACAGCAATGGCAGACTGTCAGGAATTGATGTGTGTCAATAGGTTGAATCCATCACCGATCTGGACCCTATACAATAGACGTTTGAAGCACACGTTACGTGCAGTTTTGTCAATGTTCAATTGTGAAATGTACTGTTCATTTGTAATAATGGGGGATGAATGCATCTGCATTCTATTGCTGTCCAACGTTTTTAAATTCAAAAAGCCATCTCTGAATTATGCCATGACGATATGATGTGATAAATGAATAAACACTGAACCAACACAGCTTCTGGTTCTTCCATTTCTCCTGGCATACCACAGTTTGACTAAATCACAAACTCTGAACTCGTACCAGCTTCCACTCTATTCACTCCATTCAGAGTGCAAATACAGTGATGTCGGGTGCCATCATCCTGTGCATCATGTGACCTGATGCATGCCGATGACTGACACTCTGCAGACTACATGGCTTTGCACACAAGCTCTGATGGCCTTTACATGGTTCTACAAATAAACCTCATTTGTACGTGGATTTATTGGAGGACTAACAGGGTCTTGCAGTCAAATGTATTTGATCTGACATGATGCACTTTAGTAATTCACATTTAGTGAGTTTTTATCTGCCACTCCAGGGCTCGAAATAGTACGTGCATGTGCTAGTTTGTGCACGTATTATTCGAGCGGTGCACATAATTTTATACTGCACTTGCACTGGTGCAAGTAACTTTATCCAAGTTTTATCAACTATAAGCACCAGTAGAATGAACCAATAAAGGAATAAATAAGGAAAATAACTATTTCCAGTGTGTTGTCTTCGTCTTCCCTGCATTTTATGACTCTCACACATGGAGCGAGTTGCTGTGCTCTATTTGTTGTGTTTGCGTGCGCACATGTAAACAAAGGAAAAAAAAAAACTGGCTGCATTGTGTTATAAACCATAGTTCGCATGCACGTGAAAAAAACAAAACAAAAAAACACAACTGTCTGCTGCTGCTCTCCCCTCAAACTCTCTCCAGAGAGGAAGAGTCTGACACATCAGAGGAGGAGTTTTAAGGTTGATATAAGACTGACTTTTGGTTGTGCAAGTAACTTTTTTTGGTGCAAGTAATTTTTTTGTTACTAGCACCAGTGCAAGTAGGTTAAAAAATGTATTTCGACACCTGCACTCTGAAACTGTTGAGACTTCTGATTGTTGGAGATTTTAATTTCCATATTGATGATGCTTCTGATAAATCCTGGTGAAACATGGGCCCTACCCATGTCCCCTGTTGATGTGTTAAACCCTTTTTTTTCCTTCTATCTTCTTAGATCATTTGTATTTATTTTACCCTCTTAGTTCATTTTTTTAAATAAGTACTAACTTACTTCAGGAGTAGATATTCATCCAACATCAGAGCTGCAGGTTGTCAGCAGTATGGGTTGCCATGCGGACTTCACACCGAGCGCCATCTGGTGGCCATTTTTGGCTGATGAAAACATCACCAATCTCAATACAACTACATGTAATTTTGTCACTTTTCAAAGGGGTCATACTCATCAATAAAATCAATTTAATGTACAATGGTTCATTTCAGGTCAGCTTGGTTTATAAATCTCATCATTTCAGCCAATGGGAGCCATCAGCTGGCTGATAGAAGCAAGTTAGAGACAAAACAAAATCAGCTGATTTCAATAGACAATCAATGCAGCCCAAGCTTGTTTTCATTGGGTGGCCAGTCACAGAGGCACGAATTTCTGACCTTCGGATTGGCCACTTCGAAGTGACATGGCTCCACGGTAACCCATTACTTAGTCCAGTCACGTCCATACAAACTTTTCTTTGTAATCTTTATTGATTTCTGACATGAGGTCTGTTAGAAAAGTATTCGACCTCATTTTTTTGTGAAAATCTAATGGATTTGAATCAAGCGCACTTGCATGAGCCAACCTTGACCCTTTGTGCGCATGCATGAATTTTTTCCCGCCTGTCGATAGCGTCAGTTGCTGGCAAGCAGCATTTGTGTGAGGTAGTGTGTTGTGCTCTTCAGATTCAGACGGCTTTCAGTGACGATGCTATGGGCATCACACAAATTAAGGAGTGGTACAACCGGTTTAAAGATGGCCGCACAATGGTGGAGAGCGAGCCACTCTCTAGTCGGCCATCAACATGCCGAAATGACCAGCTCATTGCCAAAGTGAATGCTGCGGTGATGCGGAACTGTCGTGTGACTATCCAGGAAATTGCGGAAGAGGTAAGCATCAGCACTTTTTCGGCACATTTCATTGTGACAGAAGATTTGGCCATGAGGAGAGTGGCGGCGAAATTCGTGCCGAAGCTGCTGACGGTGGAGCAAAAGCAACTTCATGTTGAAATTTCACAGGACATGCTGGACTCCACAAACAGTGACCCCGACTTCATGAACACCATAATCACTGGTGACAAGTCCTGGCTGTATGGGTACAACCCGGAAACCAAATCCCAGTCATCACAGTGAAAGCATTCCACGTCACCAAGACCAAAGAATGACCGCCAAGTGCGCAGCAACATCAAAGTGATGCTCACTGTTTTCTTTGACTCCCGCGGTGTGGTACACCATGAGTATGCACCACAGGGTCAAACAATCAATCAATCAATCAATCAATTTTATTTATATAGCACCAAATCACAACAAACAGTTGCCCCAAGGCGCTTTATATTGTAAGGCAAGGCCATACAATAATTACGTAAAAACACCAACGGTCAAAACGACCCCCTGTGAGCAAGCACTTGGCGACAATGGGAAGGAAAAACTCCCTTTTAACAGGAAGAAACCTCCAGCAGAACCAGGCTCAGAGAGGGGCAGTCTTCTCATTCACTCCCTTGCTCTTGCTTGCCTCTACTGGTGGTTGGCTCTCACTGCGGTATTGTATCACTTCCTGTTCCGGAGCACAGCGGTGTTTTTCTGTATCTGTTAGCTGTTTAATCTGCGCAGTTAGATTGATCTAGTTATCTAGATTACGATTTGTTTCCCAGTGTAATCTTTACGTGCCTTAACTAAAGCACTCCTTCTGCTGAATCACCTCTAAATTATTTACACATTATTCACTTTGCGTGTTTTTAGGAATCCGCTAGCTTAGCGTAGCTACTAGCTCTTAGCCGATTTAGCATGGCGGCTTCTCCTGTCTCTTACATTTTCCCCCCTCCAATCAACTTTTTAATCAAACTACGCTGTTCTTGAATGTTCCATTTTCCTCAAGCTTTCAGAGAGAAAAGCATGTTCAACAGGTACTGGCTTCATCCTTAAATAGGGGACACCTGATTCACATCTGTTTGTTCCACAAAACTGACGAACTCACTGACTGAATGTCACACTACTATTACTGTGAACACCCCCTTTTCTATTTTTTTTTTTTTTTTTACTAATAGCCCAATTTCATAGCCTTAAGAGTGTGCATATCATGAATGCTTGGTCTTGTTGGATTTGTGAGAATCTACTGAATCTACTGGTACCTTGTTTCCCATGTAACAATAAGAAATATACTCAAAACCTGGATTAATCTTTTTAGTCACATAGCAGTACTATTATTCTGAACACTACTGTACCTTAAACATTTAGCACCACCCCAGTCTGTATCCTCATATTTTTGAACTACAGTAACTGTAGCACCATCAAGTTGCTGGATGTCACCACCAGGCATTCCCGTGCTGCCAAGTTATAGGCATTTCATGCTCTCCTGTAATCTTTACGTGCCTTAACTAAAGCACTCCTTCTGCTGAATCACCTCTAAATTATTTACACATTATTCACTTTGCGTGTTTTTAGGAATCCGCTAGCTTAGCGTAGCTACTAGCTCTTAGCCGATTTAGCATGGCGGCTTCTCCCGTCTCTCCCGCACTTTTCTGCTCTGGGTGTGAAATGTTTAGTTATTCCTCGGCCTCCTTTAGCAGTAACGGTACTTGTAATAAGTGTAGCTTATTCGTAGCTTTGGAGGCCAGGCTGGGCGAATTGGAGACTCGGCTCCGCACCGTGGAAAATTCTACAGTTAGCCAGGCCCCTGTAGTTGGTGCGGACCAAGGTAGCTTAGCCGCCGTTAGTTCCCCCCTGGCAGATCCCGAGCAGCCGGGAAAGCAGGCTGACTGGGTGACTGTGAGGAGGAAGCGTAGCCCTAAACAGAAGCCCCGTGTACACCGCCAACCCGTTCACATCTCTAACCGTTTTTCCCCACTCGACGACACACCCGCCGAGGATCAAACTCTGGTTACTGGCGACTCTGTTTGAGAAATGTGAAGTTAGCGACACCAGCAACCATAGTCAATTGTCTTCCGGGGGCCAGAGCAGGCGACATTGAAGGAAATTTGAAACTGCTGGCTAAGGCTAAGCGTAAATTTGGTAAGATTGTAATTCACGTCGGCAGTAATGACACCCGGTTACGCCAATCGGAGGTCACTAAAATTAACATTAAATCGGTGTGTAACTTTGCAAAAAACAATGTCGGACTCTGTAGTTTTCTCTGGGCCCCTCCCCAATCGGACCGGGAGTGACATGTTTAGCCGCATGTTCTCCTTGAATTGCTGGCTGTCTGAGTGGTGTCCAAAAAATGAGGTGGGCTTCATAGATAATTGGCAAAGCTTCTGGGGAAAACCTGGTCTTGTTAGGAGAGACGGTATCCATCCCACTTTGGATGGAGCAGCTCTCATTTCTAGAAATCTGGCCAATTTTCTTAAATCCTCCAAACCGTGACTATCCAGGGTTGGGACCAGGAAGCAGAGTTGTAGTCTTACACACCTCTCTGCAGCTTCTCTCCCCCTGCCATCCCCTCATTACCCCATCCCCGTAGAGACGGTGCCTGCTCCCAGACTACCAATAACCAGCAAAAATCTATTTAAGCATAAAAATTCAAAAAGAAAAAATAATATAGCACCTTCAACTGCACCACAGACTAAAACAGTTAAATGTGGTCTATTAAACATTAGGTCTCTCTCTTCTAAGTCCCTGTTGGTAAATGATATAATAATTGATCAACATATTGATTTATTCTGCCTAACAGAAACCTGGTTACAGCAGGATGAATTTGTTAGTTTAAATGAGTCAACACCCCCGAGTCACACTAACTGTCAGAATGCTCGTAGCACGGGCCGGGGCGGAGGATTAGCAGCAATCTTCCATTCCAGCTTATTAATTAATCAAAAACCCAGACAGAGCTTTAATTCATTTGAAAGCTTGTCTCTTAGTCTTGTCCATCCAAATCGGAAGTCCCAAAAAACAGTTTTATTTGTTATTATCTATCGTCCACCTGGTCGTTACTGTGAGTTTCTCTGTGAATTTTCAGACCTTTTGTCTGACTTAGTGCTTAGCTCAGATAAGATAATTATAGTGGGCGATTTTAACATCCACACAGATGCTGAGAATGACAGCCTCAACACTGCATTTAATCTATTATTAGACTCTATTGGCTTTGCTCAAAAAGTAAATGAATCCACCCACCACTTTAATCATATCTTAGATCTTGTTCTGACTTATGGTATGGAAATAGAAGACTTAACAGTATTCCCTGAAAACTCCCTTCTGTCTGATCATTTCTTAATAACATTTACATTTACTCTGATGGACTACCCAGCAGTAGGGAATAAGTTTCATTACACTAGAAGTCTTTCAGAAAGCGCTGTAACTAGGTTTAAGGATATGATTCCTTCTTTATGTTCTCTAATGCCATATAACAACACAGTGCAGAGTAGCTACCTAAACTCTGTAAGGGAGATAGAGTATCTCGTCAATAGTTTTACATCCTCATTGAAGACAACTTTGGATGCTGTAGCTCCTCTGAAAAAGAGAGCTTTAAATCAGAAGTGTCTGACTCCGTGGTATAACTCACAAACTCGTAGCTTAAAGCAGATAACCCGTAAGTTGGAGAGGAAATGGCGTCTCACTAATTTAGAAGATCTTCACTTAGCCTGGAAAAAGAGTCTGTTGCTCTATAAAAAAAAGCCCTCCGTAAAGCTAGGACATCTTTCTGCTCATCACTAATTGAAGAAAATAAGAACAACCCCAGGTTTCTTTTCAGCACTGTAGCCAGGCTGACAAAGAGTCAGAGCTCTATTGAGCTGAGTATTCCATTAACTTTAACTAGTAATGACTTCATGACTTTCTTTGCTAACAAAATTTTAACTATTAGAGAAAAAATTACTCATTAGTTACTTCATCCAAACCATCAACATGTTTATTAGACCCCATTCCTACCAGGCTGCTCAAGGAAGCCCTACCATTATTTAATGCTTCGATCTTAAATATGATCAATCTATCTTTGTTAGTTGGCTATGTACCACAGGCTTTTAAGGTGGCAGTAATTAAACCATTACTTAAAAAGCCATCACTTGACCCAGCTATCTTAGCTAATTATAGGCCAATCTCCAACCTTCCTTTTCTCTCAAAAATTCTTGAAAGGGTAGTTGTAAAACAGCTAACTGATCATCTGCAGAGGAATGGTCTATTTGAAGAGTTTCAGTCAGGTTTTAGAGTTCATCATAGTACAGAAACAGCATTAGTGAAGGTTACAAATGATCTTCTTATGGCCTCGGACAGTGGACTCATCTCTGTGCTTGTTCTGTTAGACCTCAGTGCTGCTTTTGATACTGTTGACCATAAAATTTTATTACAGAGATTAGAGCATGCCATAGGTATTAAAGGCACTGCGCTGCGGTGGTTTGAATCATATTTGTCTAATAGATTACAATTTGTTCATGTAAATGGGGATCTTCTTCACAGACTAAAGTTAATTATGGAGTTCCACAAGGTTCTGTGCTAGGACCAATTTTATTCACTTTATATATGCTTCCCTTAGGCAGTATTATTAGACGGTATTGCTTAAATTTTCATTGTTACGCAGATGATACCCAGCTTTATCTATCCATGAAGCCAGAGGACACACACCAATTAGCTAAACTGCAGGATTGTCTTACAGACATAAAGACATGGATGACCTCTAATTTCCTGCTTTTAAACTCAGATAAAACTGAAGTTATTGTACTTGGCCCCACAAATCTTAGAAACATGGTGTCTAACCAGATCCTTACTCTGGATGGCATTACCCTGACCTCTAGTAATACTGTGAGAAATCTTGGAGTCATTTTTGATCAGGATATGTCATTCAAAGCGCATATTAAACAAATATGTAGGACTGCTTTTTTGCATTTACGCAATATCTCTAAAATTAGAAAGGTCTTGTCTCAGAGTGATGCTGAAAAACTAATTCATGCATTTATTTCCTCTAGGCTGGACTATTGTAATTCATTATTATCAGGTTGTCCTAAAAGTTCCCTAAAAAGCCTTCAGTTAATTCAAAATGCTGCAGCTAGAGTACTGACAGGGACTGGAAGGAGAGAGCATATCTCACCCATATTGGCCTCTCTTCATTGGCTTCCTGTTAATTGTAGAATAGAATTTAAAATTCTTCTTCTTACTTATAAGGTTTTGAATAATCAGGTCCCATCTTATCTTAGGGACCTCGTAGTACCATATCACCCCAATAGAGAGCTTCGCTCTCAGACTGCAGGCTTACTTGTAGTTCCTAGGGTTTGTAAGAGTAGAATGGGAGGCAGAGCCTTCAGCTTTCAGGCTCCTCTCCTGTGGAACCAGCTCCCAATTCAGATCAGGGAGACAGACACCCTCTCTACTTTTAAGATTAGGCTTAAAACTTTC
Source organism: Thalassophryne amazonica (assembly GCF_902500255.1). Classification (NCBI taxonomy): domain Eukaryota; kingdom Metazoa; phylum Chordata; class Actinopteri; order Batrachoidiformes; family Batrachoididae; genus Thalassophryne; species Thalassophryne amazonica. Next base: position 87,621,606 of record NC_047106.1, on the reverse strand, counting down.
CTTTTTGCTAAAGCTTATAGTTAGGGCTGGATCAGGTGACCCTGAACCATCCCTTACTTATGCTGCTATAGACGTAGACTGCTGGGGGGTTCCCATGATGCACTGTTTCTTTCTCTTTTTGCTCTGTATGCACCACTCTGCATTTAATCATTAGTGATCGATCTCTGCTCCCCTCCACAGCATGTCTTTTTCCTGGTTCTCTCCCTCAGCCCCAACCAGTCCCAGCAGAAGACTGCCCCTCCCTGAGCCTGGTTCTGCTGGAGGTTTCTTCCTGTTAAAAGGGAGTTTTTCCTTCCCACTGTAGCCAAGTGCTTGCTCACAGGGGGTCGTTTTGACCGTTGGGGTTTTACATAATTATTGTATGGCCTTGCCTTACAATATAAAGCGCCTTGGGGCAACTGTTTGTTGTGATTTGGCGCTATAGAAAAAAAATTGATTGATTGATTGATTGATTGATTCTGCTGGGACTGGTTGGGGCTGAGGGAGAGAACCAGGAAAAAGACATGCTGTGGAAGGGAGCAGAGATCAATCACTAATGATTAAATGCAGAGTGGTCCATACAGAGCAAAAAGAGAAAGAAACAGTGCATCATGGGAACCCCCCAGCAGTCTAAGTCTATAGCAGCATAACTAAGGGATGGTTCAGGGTCACCTGATCCAGCCCTAACTATAAGCTTTAGCAAAAAGGAAAGTTTTAAGCCTAATCTTAAAAGTAGAGAGGGTGTCTGTCTCCCTGATCTGAATTGGGAGCTGGTTCCACAGGAGAGGAGCCTGAAAGCTGAAGGCTCTGCCTCCAATTCTACTCTTACAAACCCTAGGAACTACAAGTAAGCCTGCAGTCTGACAGCAAAGCGCTCTATTGGGGTGATATGGTACTATGAGGTCCCTAAGATAAGATGGGACCTGATTATTCAAAACCTTATAAGTAAGAAGAAGAATTTTAAATTCTATTCTAGAATTAACAGGAAGCCAATGAAGAGAGGCCAATATGGGTGAGATATGCTCTCTCCTTCTAGTCCCCGTTAGTACTCTAGCTGCAGCATTTTGAATTAACTGAAGGCTTTTCAGGGAACTTTTAGGACAACCTGATAATAATGAATTAAAATAGTCCAGCCTAGAGGAAATAAATGCATGAATTAGTTTTTCAGCATCACTCTGAGACAAGACCTTTCTAATTTTAGAGATATTGCGTAAATGCAAAAAAGCAGTCCTACATATTTGTTTAATATGCGCTTTGAATGACATATCCTGATCAAAAATGACTCCAAGATTTCTCACAGTATTACTAGAGGTCAGGGTAATGCCATCCAGAGTAAGGATCTGGTTAGACACCATGTTTCTAAGATTTGTGGGGCCAAGTACAATAACTTCAGTTTTATCTGAGTTTAAAAGCAGGAAATTAGAGGTCATCCATGTTTTTATGTCGGTAAGACAATCCTGCAGTTTAGCTAATTGGTGTGTGTCCTCTGGCTTCATGGATAGACAAAGCTGGGTATCATCTGCGTAACAATGAAAATTTAAGCAATGCCATCTAATAATACTGCCTAAGGGAAGCATGTATAAAGTGAATAAAATTGGTCCTAGCACAGAACCTTGTGGAACTCCATAATTAACCTTAGTCTGTGAAGAAGATTCCCCATTTACATGAACAAATTGTAATCTATTAGATAAATATGATTCAAACCACCGCAGCGCAGTGCCTTTAATACCTATGGCATGCTCTAATCTCTGTAATAAAATTTTATGGTCAACAGTATCAAAAGCAGCACTGAGGTCCAACAGAACAAGCACAGAGATGAGTCCACTGTCTGAGGCCATAAGAAGATCATTTGCAACCTTCACTAATGCTGTTTCTGTAGTATGATGATTCTAAACCCTGACTGAAACTCTTCAAATAGACCATTCCTCTGCAGATGATCAGTTAGCTGTTTTACAACTACCCTTTCAAGAATTTTTGAGAGAAAGGAAGGTTGGAGATTGGCCTATAATTAGCTAAGATAGCTGGGTCAAGTGATGGCTTTTTAAGTAATGGTTTAATTACTGCCACCTTAAAAGCCTGTGGTACACAGCCAACTAATAAAGATAGATTGATCATATTTAAGATCGAAGCATTAAATAATGGTAGGGCTTCCTTGAGCAGCCTGGTAGGAATGGGGTTCTAATAGACATGTTGATGGTTTGGATGAAGTAAACTAATGAAAATAACTCAGACAGAACAATCGGAGAGAAAGAGTCTAACCAAATACCGGCATCACTGAAAGCAGCCAAAGATAACGATACGGTCTTTGGGATGGTTATGAGTAATTTTTTCTCTAATAGTTAAAATTTTATTAGTAAAGAAAGTCATGAAGTCATTACTAGTTAAAGTTAAAGGAATACTCGGCTCAATAGAGCTCTGACTCTTTGTCAGCCTGGCTACAGTGCTGAAAGAAACCTCGGGTTGTTCTTATTTTCTTCAATTAGTGATGCGTAGTAAGATGTCCTAGCTTTACGGAGGGCTTTTTTATAGAGCAACAGACTCTTTTTCCAGGCTAAATGAAGATCTTCTAAATTAGTGAGACGCCATTTCCTCTCCAACTTACGGGTTATCTGCTTTAAGCTGCGAGTTTGTGAGTTATACCACGGAGTCAGGCACTTCTGATTTAAAGCTCTCTTTTTCAGAGGAGCTACAGCATCCAAAGTTGTCTTCAATGAGGATGTAAATCTATTGACGAGATACGCTATCTCACTTACAGAGTTTAGGTAGCTACTCTGCACTGTGTTGGTATATGGCATTAGAGAAACATAACGAAGAATCATATCCTTAAACCTAGTTACAGCGCTTTCTGAAAGACTTCTAGTGTAATGAAAACTTATTCCCCACTGCTGGGTAGTCCATCAGAGTAAATGTAAATGTTATTAAGAAATGATTCAGACAGAAGGGAGTTTTTCAGGGAATAATGTTAAGTCTTCAATTCCATACCATAAGTCAGAACAAGATCTAAGATATGATTAAAGGGTGGGTGGACTCATTTACATTTTGAGCAAAGCAATTGAGTCTAATAATAGATTAAATGCAGTGTTGGGGCTGTCATTCTCGCATCTGTGTGGATGTTAAATCGCCCCACTATAATATATTATCTAAGCTAAGCACTAAGTCAGACAAAAGGTCTGAAAATTCACAGAGAAACTCACAGTAACGACCAGGTGGACGATAGATAATAAATAAAACTGGTTTTTTGGACTTCCAATTTGGATGGACAAGACTAAGAGTCAAGCTTTCAAATGAATTAAAGCTCTGTCTGGGTTTTTGATTAATTAATAAGCTGGAATGGCAGACTGCTGCTAATCCTCCGCCTCGGCCCGTGCTACGAGCATTCTGGCAGTCAGTGTGACTCGGGGGAGTTGACTCATTTAAACTAACATATTCATCCTGCTGTAACCAGGTTTCTGTATAGTCACGGTTTGGAGGATTTAAGAAAATTGGCCAGATTTCTAGAAATGAGAGCTGCTCCATCCAAAGTGGGATGGATGTCGTCTCTCCTAACAAGACCAGGTTTTCCCCAGAAGCTTTGCCAATTATCTATGAAGCCAATTATCTACAATCACCAAAGAGTACTACAGGGATGTCCTCCGTTGCCTATGTGATGCTGTGCGGCGCAAGAGACTGGAGTTGTGGGCCACAGGAAATTGGCGCCTCCATCACAACAATGCTCCAGCACATTTCTCGCACTTGATTCAGACTTTTTTTTTTATGAAAAACTAGACTCCTGTGGTTCAACAGGCTCCTTACTCTCGTGATATGGCCCCTTGCAACTTCTGGCTGTTCCCCAAACTCAAGAGGCCATTGAAAGGAATGCAATTTCAGACAAGAGAGGACATTATGGCTGCAACGACAGCCGAGCTAAACTCCATTTCGAGAGGCTTTCTCAGAATGCTTCCAACAATGGCGGCACCGCTGGGAGAAGTGTGTGGAGTCCCAAGGAGACTACTTTGAGGGTGATTAGGTTTCCAACGCTCCAGGTATGCCAGTTTTTTTTTTCCCCGACCAAAGGTTGGATACTTTTCTAACAGACCTCGTACTTGCCATCTTCGTCTTTTATCCTTTCCAGCGCTTTTTCCTCACAACTGTCCCAACTATTTTTGTTTGCTTCTGGAGGATTCTAGCTTCTCTTGCTATATCAGCATTTTTCTTCGTCAAGTGTTCATTAACATAAATGGACTGCATTTATATAGCGCTTTTCCATCTGCATCAGATGTTCAAAGACATCAATGCCTCACATTCACCCTGATGCAAGGCTGCTGCCATACAAGATGCCCACTACACACCGGGAGCAACTAGGGGATTAATGACCTTGCCCAAGGGCCCTTAGTGATTTTCCAGTCAGGCTGGGATTTGAACAGAGGATCCTCTGGTCTCAAGCCCAACGCTTAACCACTAGACCATCACATTCATGTGTATACTTGCTTCTTGTACATTTGTAGTGTGGCATGTACAGCTAGCAGGTTATACATCAAGCCTTTTAATGCCTTTCATTATGGAAGTGAAACTGTTGATTTGAAATTATGTTACTTTTGGTTATCACACTGGGACACTGCTGCAGTGTCACTTTATTTTGCAATCCCATTCAGTCCTCCACACACTGAGATAAGATGCAGTGAGTGTGTGTGAGTGACTAGACCCAACAACGCACAGAGATAAGTCAGCATGCTGACCCTTCAAATCGAACAAATCTGGGCACAGATCTGCATGAGGAGAAGAACTCTGACCTAGGGTTACGACAGCAGACGTCATCACTCAACACCACTTTTGAGCAGAATGAGTGTGTACTTACTAACGTTAGCCTGCTAGCTACCACAGTCAATCTGGTTCATTCATTTCATGGACCGCGGAACAAAAACTTTAGGCTCACACAACCTGTCAACATCAGTAACCATTCACACAATTCACACCACTTGACATTTAAACGTTCTGGCACCTGAACTGGAAAACGTCTGTCAGTGTGGCTTCGATTACATTACATCAACAGCCCGCGTGAGCGGGGTTTGCGGTTTAAACCTCACGAGCTGCTTCTACAAAGTGCCTCTCTGCTAACTTCAAGGACTGCTGCTAATAATCGAGCGCACCCTTCTTTGCTAGCTGTCTCACCTGCAGCTGCTGGAGTCTCTCCTGGAGGACAGCCTGAGCCAGTCCGCCGGTGTTTTCTCCAGGCGCGCCAGGAGCTTTATCCGTACACAGCGTCCGGTCGGTGTCCAACACAGTCGGAGAGAAAGCTGCCATCGTCCCGCTCCTGGGCCTCAAGAGACCCCGAACGTACCGCGCACACATGGGCAGCACAGACATAGCCGACATGTTGGAAACTACAACGTGAGAGTTACCGACCAATGAGGGCTAGAAGGACGTGAAAGCTGATTTGCTGCCGTCCGTTTGAGTGGCAAGCTGCAAATGCGCCGTCAGGCTGTGAAGAGATCACGTGGAAAGCGGATGGGCGGTGAGTTCAAAGCGGAACAAAGACTGTTGCGTATCATGTATGACCACTGAACTGTAGTTTGTATGACCGTATGACCCAGAGCTACTTCCGGTTTTCAAAAATGTAACGAAAAACACATTTAGCTCCTTTTGTATTTTTTTTTCTCTGCAACGTTTAGCAACTTGTGACTCTTGCCTGAAATGCCAAAATGTTTTGTTTTTCTTTTTATATTAAATCTTGTACTTTGTTATCCTCAAAATTTGACATGTACCGGTTAAGTGTGATGTGTTTTTACATTTTATGTACATGTTGAATTTCTAATAAAAACAAATCAAGTAATCATTTATTCTTAATATCACAAGCAGAAGGGCGTGTGGTATATATATATATTATATATATATATATATATATATATATATATATATATATATATATATATATATATATATTAAAATTTAGTGAACTGGGAAGATGAAAATATATAATTGTTCAGTAATGGAACAAAAAGTCATAGTTTAAAAAGTACAAATATAAAAAGAGCATAACAAATGTGTTTTCATTACCTTTGCAAAAAAAAGTGTACATAAATAAACCAACCAAAGTAATACATTTCTCGTATTTTTCACTGATTTATTTTTTGCTGACACTGTAATATGTCCACCTGATGAGGTCATCACGCAATGCCATTGCATCATAATGCCATGTTTGACAAATTTTACCAGCAAATTGCCCTGCCTGTGGCAACTTTTTCCTGATTATTAGAACAGAAATGTACCTGCTTTTACCATGAGTTCAAACAAACAGCTGCATCATGAGCATATGGCATACAGTATGATGTTTAATTTTCTGTTTTCTGGAAAACTACATTTGTGTCTGTATGACATGTGATGTGTTGTTTGCAATATCTTCTTATGCACTGAATCCATTCCAACCACAACTTTTAATGAAGAAAAAAAAAGCAGTGGCTAAAAAGATAACTATTTGTACTAGCATCATCTTACAACTGACTGCAAACTACTTCTTACAGATGATGTGATTTTGTTGGCTTCATCAGACAGGGACCTCCAATGTGCATGACAGTCTAAATAAGAAATATGTAATTTGATGATGTATAACTTATGTACCCTTCAAAGCTCAGCTACAGTGATGCTGAAATCTTGCAAAATTGTTAAAAGTTGGAAATTACCTGTTAAGTTACGTAATGGAAAGTTAAAACAGTCTCATTACTATGCTCAAGCTTCCCCAGAGTATGTGCCTTGCAGTGGCAGATAGTGGGGTTGCTGTGCCAATAGATTTCCTTGCCTTGTCCAGTACAGGCATTCAAATGAAGTCAGAAAATTACTAGTTCCACAATATTTTATACAATATTTCATGTCCTTCTCAAAATCAGCAGTTTCACAGATAAAAGTTAACCATTTACAGCTATATTAGGCCTCATTTATACTTCGGAAAGGAACAGTATCAAATACAACGCTCAAGTTCTTCAGCAAGGAACATTTGACACCAATTACACACACAGTACACTAAACTGTACTGCACTGCCATTATCTTCAGCCAAACAGATTCTGGGTTTCACAATGACACCCCTTTAACAGAATAGAAAATATCACCAAATTTACTCTTTCAAAATACGGAAAAAAAATCCCCAATTGACAAAATAAGATTATGTACATACTACAATGTTCACACAACCTTCCGAAAAGGAGAGCGGGGGGGTGGGGGATGAGAGAGAAAATTAAGCTAATATTTTGCATGAACATTACCGAGTGGAATGGAGGCAAAATAAAGAAGCCAGAATAACAAAGAACTCAGATAACTAAACACCAAAATCTTTAAAGGAAATTGGTTAAAATTAATTAACAGTGTAGAGGACAAAGCAGAGTTGTCTTTGTCTCATCAGACCAGAGAATGTTGTGTCTTATGGGCTGAGTCCTTCATAGTCCATGGGCCAAGCAGGTTTTCGGTACCACTTAAGGTGACTAAACCAAACAACACAGAATCCAGCATCAGTGTATCAAGGCCTACACAAAAATGTATGATAGCAATCTCAGGGTGGTAGCTGTAGCCAGGTAGGGATCAGTGAAGAATTACACAGAGGTCAAATTTGAAAAATGCTCCAATCATGTTGAAAACTATATCACATTACTTGTCTGGCCATAACAATTCCAAAAAGGTATAGTTTGGACTATCTGTGATGGAATGTTTTGGAGTTATGGGGTAAACACCAAAAATTGTGAAGGTCAGTTCCAGTTTGTACAGGGGTCAAAAGTTAAGTTGCTCCAATTTCAGTACAGAATGATGCAAATTATTGGTTGAAATAAATAAAAAGGATTAATAAATGGAATAGTTTTGACTGTGTTGAATGTTTGGTCTCCAAGGTAAAGGTCAAACAAGGTCAATGTGCATTGGATTCTATGACATAACATATATTACCCTGTAACATGATTAACTAAGCATGACAGATGGTGCAAACTTTCTTATTAGTACCCTATTAACCCAAACAATAATTTGCATTTTTTTTTTTACTGAATTTTTAGCAACTTTAACTTTTATCCCCTGTACAAACTGAAATTGAACTGTCACCATTTTTGCTGTTTTTCCCCAGAACATTCCATCATATAGTACAAACTATACTTTTTTGGAATTGTTATGATCAGACAAATAATATGATATAGTTTTCAACATGATTGGAGCATTTTAAAATTTTGACCTCTTGTAATTCTTCTTTGACCCCAACCTGTCTATACAACCCCTGGCAAAAATTATGGAATCACCGGCCTCGGAGGATGTTCATTCTGTTGTTTTATTTTGTAGAAAAAAAGCAGATCACAGACATGACACAAACTAAAGTCATTTCAATGGCAACTTTCTGGCTTTAAGAAACACTATAAGAAATCAAGAAAAAAGATTGTGGCAGTCAGTAACGGTTACTTTATAGACCAAGCAGAGGGAAAAAATATGGACTCACTCAATTCTGAGGATAAGTAATTGGAATCACCCTGTAAATTTCCATCCCCAAAACTAACACCTGCATCAAATCACATCTGCTCGTTGACATTAACCCTATGTCATGAAATTGACCCTATGTGTCTTTTTGCAAGGAATGTTTTCAGTTTTTGCTCTATGGCAAGATGCTTATCTTCTTGAAAAATGATTTCATCATCCTTAAACATCCTTTCAATTGTCCAAAATATCAACGTAAACTTGTGCATTTATTGATGATGTAATGACAGCCATCTCCCCAGTGCCTTTACATGACATGCAGCCCCATATCATCAATGACTGTAGAAATTTACATGTTGTCTTCAGGCAGTCATCTTTATAAATCTCATTGGAAAGGCACCAAACAAAAGTTCCTGCATCATCACCTTGCCCAATGCAGATTTGAGATTCATCACTGAATATGACTTTCATCCAGTCATCCACAGTCCACGATTGCTTTTCCTTAGCCCATTGTAACCTTGGTGTTAATGATGGCTTTTGTTTAGCTTTTCTGTATGTAAATCCCATTTCCTTTAGGCGGTTTCTTACAGTTCGGTCACAGACGTTGACTCCAGTTTCCTCCCATTCGTTCATTTGTTTTGTTGTGCATTTTCGATTTTTGAGACATATTGCTTTAAGTTTTCTGTCTTGACACTTTGATGTCTTCCTTGGTCTACCAGTATGTTTGCCTTTAACAACTTTCCCATGTTTGTATTTGGTCCAGAGTTTAGACACAGCTGATTGAACAACCAACATCTTTGCAACATTGCGTGATGATTTACCCTCTTTTAAGAGTTTGATAATCCTCTCCTTTGTTTCAACTGACATCTCTCGTGGTTGGAGCCATGATTCATGTCAGTCCACTTGGTGCAAACAGCTCTCCAAGGTGTGATCACTCCTTTTTAGATGCAGACTAACAAGCAGATGTGATTTGATGCAGGGTGTTAGTTTTGGGGATGAAAATGTACAGGGTGATTCCATAATTTATTCCTCAGAATTGAGTGAGTCCGTATTTTTTTCCTCTGCTTGGTCTAAAAAAGTAACCGTTACTGACTGCCACAATCTTTTTTTCTTGATTTCTTATAGTGTTTCTTAAAGCCAGAAAGTTGCTATTTGAAATGACTTTAGTTTTGTGTCATGTCTGATCTGCTTTTTTTCTACAAAATTAAACAACTGAATGAACATCCTCTGAGGCCAGTGATTACATCATTTTTGCCAGGGGTTGTAGCTACTACCCTGGGATGGCTATCATACATTTTTGTGTAGGCCATGGTACACTGAGGCTGGATTCTAAGTGTCGTTTAGTCACCTTCAGTGGTACCGATTAGGTCAAAATTGATGACTGGCTCATGGACTATCAGGTGCCTTTTGGCGAACTCCAGGTGGGCTGCCATGTGCCTTTTACTAAGGAGTGGCTTCTCTGTGACCACTGTACCATACAGGCCTGATTGGTGGTTTCCTGCAGAAATGGTTGTCCTTCTATAAGGATCTCCTCTCTCCCCAGAGTAATGCTGGAGCTCTGACAGTTACCATTGGGTTCTTGGTCACATCCCTGATTAAGGCCCTTCTCCCCTGATCACTCAGTTCAGGCGGGCAGCCAGCTGTAGGAAGAGTCCTGGTGGATCCGAACTTCTTCCATTTACAGATGACGGAGGCTGCTGTGCTCAATGGGACCTCCAAAGCAGCAGAAACATTTCTGTACCCTTCCAAAGATTTGCGCCTCACGATGATCCTGTCTCAGAGGTCTACAGTCAATTTCTTTGACTTCATGCTTGGTGTGTGCGCTGACATGCGCTGTCAACTGTGGGACCTTATATGCAGACAAGGTGTCTCCAAATCATGTCGTCAGCTGAATTTACCACAGCTGGGCTCCAATTAAGCCATAAAAACATCAAGGATGATCAGTGGAAACAAGATGCACCTGCACTCAATTCTGAGCTTCATGGCAAAGGCTGAATACTTACGTAGGTGTGATTTCTTAGTTTAATACATTTGTAAAAATCAAAAAAAAAAAAACTGTTCACATTGTCAATATGGTGTGTGTGGAATTTTGGGGCGGGGGGGGGGGGGGGGGGGGTTATTTTAGAAATGTGGGGCTGGACCTGTTGCCAGCCCAGGGGTTGCCACCCAGGAACGTCGGGGATTCTGTGGTGTCCTGGATGTAGTGATGTGCAGCACCAGTGCCTCTCCCAGGCTTGACTATCTTTTATTAAAAATAACACTTTTACAGTCATTTCTCTTGAGAGAAATCAGGGGATAGAAACAAAGATTTTGAAGCATTTTTTTTTTTATTCATTGCAGTTTTTCTGCTTTTAATTGTATTATACCATAAAAGTCTAGTCCAGCATATACTGTATTATACCACCTATCTATGTATCTATCTAACTGACATATTGGTTTTAGGGGAAAACATTGAATGCAATGAAATATTTTATTTTGTAAAGATTATTATTGACTATATATATATATATATATATATATATATATATATATATATATATATATATATATATATAAATAAATCAACCACAAGTGCACATGCATGTTTGTTTGCCAATAATCAGCATCAGGACGTTCCGTCATTTCCAACCTGCACAGAAAAAGGGAAAAAAAAAAACATTCAGACTTTCTACATGATGTCAGCTGCTTAAAACAAGAGTCACGTGTGTGACGTCAACATACAACATGTATGATCAGAGTGTTTCTCACCTTCCTGACAGCCAACCTGTGACCTAGACGGTAAAACACGTGTTTTTGCTGGACAGTCAGAGAATCCCACTGCAGACAAACAACAAACCATCAGTTAACACGCTCACTGACACAAGAAGAAGATCATGCCTGTGCAGGAGCGTGCACACTCACCATCTGCTCCATCTTTTTGCAGAGGCCATTTTGGAAGGTGTCTTGTTCAACTGCATGGCTGCGCTGCTCCTCCCAAAACGCACAGAAGCTTTTTGTGGGGATCATGACTGGGATTTGAATAACCTGACCGTCGTCGTCATCTTTCGTCTTTTTCTTGGTTTCTTCTGTCCGCTTCCTTTTCTTGTGTCTTTTCTTTGGTTCTGCAACACAAACAACAAGAACATCAACACCTCACTTCATTTCACTATTTTATTAAAATTTAAATCTCTGAAAAGGCTGCTGTGTTTCTTTAAAGTCTTCAGGGGAAAATGTTCTCACCTTCAGTTCCATTATGGCTGACAGACTTTCTCTTGTGCCCTGCAAAAAAGAAAAGACCTTGAGACCATCTGATGAATGAGTCTGGGGTTTTTTTATGTCAGGTCTGGGTGGGGAAGGTGTGCGGGACGGACTGGTGGAGGAGCGTCAGTGATGGTGGGGATGAAGGGTGGTTGCAGAGAAGGATTGGGAGGAGGGGCCTCGCAGCTGGGAGGAGCATCGGTGTAGGGAGGGACCACGGGAGGAACGCTGTATGTGGGCAGGACAGGAGGGTCTGGAGGGACTTCCAGAGGCCCAGCTGTGTCCTCAGGACAGATAAAGTCCGGGATCAGGGAATCACACTGATCCTGGAGAAACAAACAAACACAACCAGTTATGACAAAATGTCCTCTGTCCATGTTTGTCCTAAACCTGCCTTTCCTTTAATTAAAATGGTTCATTACAACAGCTGCTTCTTTCATTTACAAAGTAAAATATCATTAGGAGCTGCGACACTCTGGCCTCCTGTCTAGGGTGTACGCCACCTGAATCGAATTTTTAATTGAATTGAGTTTATTAGACACCCATGCATAACCAAAATTCACTTGTATACAAACAACCAATCTCATAACCGAAAAGTCAAAGGCGAAAAGAAATGTAATAAAATAAACAAAATACATGGTGCCTAAAGGTGTAGGCAGAAGCAACACTCAACACCTACCCCCCTGTATAAAGTCAAATCAAACCAGGCATATACGCCTGTTCATAGACTTTTATATCCAACAATCTGAACAACAGCAGCACATAGCAACAGATAGCCAAATTTCTCCAGACATCTCCCCCCCCCAAAAAAAAAAAAAAACAACACAAAGGTTCCAGTCATCTAATACATAACTAGAAAATACCATTTCTTTGTATAAATATTTCAACCGGTTAATATCTGGACATCGCTTAAGTTTCCCCGGTAAATTATTCAATTTTTTTGGGGCTACAAATGGAGAGACAGAAGCACCTCCTAGTCATCCTAGCACCAGCAATTTTAAAATAATACAAACCCCTTAAATTATACATTCCTTCTCTCTACGTAAAATATTCTTGAATTCTAAGAGGTAATTGTTAATTTTTTGCTTTATGCATCAACTGAAGTCCTAAATGACATCATATAAAGTTTTAATATCTTCGATTTAATAAACAATGGATTGGTATGAGCTCGAAACCCTGAATTGTGAACTACTCTTAATGTTCTTTTTTGAAGGATGAATAGTGATTGTAATGTAGTTTTATTGCAAACAATGTCCAGATATGTAGAACAGCAGTGCCTGATTTTAACAAACTGCTTCCAGTTTTGCAAATATCTTTTAACCCAATTCAGAGCCACCCCTCTAATCCCATAAAGTTCCAACTTTTGAAATAATGTTAATTGATTGTGTCAAAAGTCTTTAACTCAATAAATAGACCTATTACTAATTCCCTTTGGTTCACATGTTTATTGATCTTTTCGATTGCACTGCACGAAGCCAAAGCAGTGAACCTTTTTGCTCTGAACCCATATTGACTGTCATCAAGCAGGTTGTGTAGTTCAATAAATCTATCCAGTCTGTTATTGTAAAGTTTTTCCAGTATCTTAGAAAATTATTTCCACCAGCGCTTTTCGCCACATGGTGGAAATAGCTCAAGGGATTCCCGGACGCTAAAAGCAGCTCAAAAACGTGGCATAGCCGTGCCCGAAATTATTTCCACCGTGTGGCGAAAATTATTTCCACCGGCGCTTTTTTTTTTTTTACCAATCTGTGGAAATAATTTCAGGCACGGTGGAAATAATTTTCTGTGTTGGGCGGGGATGATAAATAAAACCTGCAAATTCAAGACAGAATAAAAACGAAAATACAGAAATCCACGTCGGCACGTACGTTTATCTTGTTTTTTCCCCTCTGTCAGTGTCACGTTTGCAAAACCTTCGATCAGTCCACCCCTGAAAATAGTGAATGGTAAAATATGGCAATTTTCAATAATGAAAATCAATATTCAATATCGAGCTACTATCATGAATGTGAAATAAGGAGATCTTAAATTCCGATTGCCTTTAAGTTCCCGCCCGACCACGGCCGTTCTGTTGTGAATAAAATTAGACGGCCGGCAAAACAGTGCAACCTGCCATTTTGAATTGAATGCCTTTATTGTCACTTATACAACCCCTGGCAAAAATTATGGAATCACCAGCCTCGGAGGATGTTCATTCAGTTGTTTAATTTTGTAGAAAGAAAAAAAAAAAAAAAAAAAAAAAAAAAAAAAAAAAAAAAAAAAAAGCAGATCACAGACATGACACAAAACTAAAGTCATTTCAAATGGCAACTTTCTGGCTTTAAGAAACACTATAAGAAATCAGGAAAAAAAATTGTGGCAATCAGTAACGGTTACTTTTTTAGACCAAGCAGAGGGAAAAAAATATGGACTCACTCAATTCTGAGGAAAAAATTATGGAATCATCCTGTAAATTTTCATCCCCAAAACTAACACCTGCATCAAATCAGATCTGCTTGTTAGTCTGCATCTAAAAAGGAGTGATCACACCTTGGAGAGCTGTTGCACCAAGTGGACTGACATGAATCATGGCTCCAACACGAGAGATGTCAGTTGAAACAAAGGAGAGGATTATCAAACTCTTAAAAGAGGGTAAATCATCACGCAATGTTGGTTGTTCACAGTCAGCTGTGTCTAAACTCTGGACCAAATACAAACAACATGGGAAGGTTGTTATAGGCAAACATACTGGTAGACCAAGGAAGACATCAAAGCGTCAAGACAGAAAACTTAAAGCAATGTGTCTCAAAAATCGAAAATGCACAACAAAACAAATGAGGAATGAATGGGAGGAAAATGGAGTCAACGTCTGTGACCAAACTTTAAGAGACCGCCTAAAGGAAATGGGATTTACATACAGAAAAGCTAAACGAAAGCCATCATTAACACCTAAACAGAAAAAAAACAAGGTTACAATGGGCTAAGGAAAAGCAATCGTGGACTGTGGATGAAAGTCATATTCAGTGATGAATCTCGAATCTGCATTGGGCAAGGTGATGATGCTGGAACTTTTGTTTGGTGCCGTTCCAATGAGATTTATAAAGATGACTGCCTGAAGAGAACATGTAAATTTCCACAGTCATTGATGATATGGGGCTGCATGTCAGGTAAAAGCACTGGGGAGATGGCTGTCATTACGTCAATAAATGCACAAGTTTACGTTGATATTTTGGACAATTGAAAGGATGTTTGGGGATGATGAAATCATTTTTCAAGATGATAATGCATCTTGCCATAGAGCAAAAACTGTGAAAACATTCCATGCAAAAAGACACATAGGGTCAATGTCATGGCCTGCAAACAGTCCGGATCTTAATCCAATTGAAAATCTTTGGTGGAAGTTGAAGAAAATGGTCCATGACAAGGCTCCAACCTGCAAAGCTGATCTGGCAACAGCAATCAGAGAAAGTTGGAGCCAGACTGATAAAGAGTACTGTTTATCACTCATTAAGTCCATGCCTCAGAGACTGCAAGCTGTTATAAAAGCCAGAGGTGGTGCAACAAAATACTCGTGATGTGTTGGAGCGTTCTTTTGTTTTTCATGATTCCATAATTTTTCCTGCAGAATTGAGTGATTCCATATTTTTTTCCCTCTGCCTTGGTCTAAAAAAGTAACCGTTACTGCATGCCATAATTTTTTTTCCTGATTCTTATAGTGTTTCTTAAAGCCAGAAAATTGCCATTTGAAATGACTTTAGTTGTGTGTCATGTCTGTGATCTGCTTTTTTCTACAAAGTTAAAGCAACTGAATGAACATCCTCCGAGGCCGGTGACTCCATAATTTTTGCCAGGGGTTGTACAAATGTACAGTGAGATTGAAGCTCAGTCAGTGCCAACATAATATAAATGGTAAATGGACTGCATTTATATAGCGCTTTTCCATCTGCATCAGACGCAGAAAGCGCTTTACAATTATGCCTCACATTCACCCCGATGTCAAATTTTATGTTTTTAAAAAACAAAATTTGTCAGTAAAATAAAATCAGATAATGCATAAAATTAAATAATGCACATCACTGTGCTGTTGCACTAAGTCCAATAAGGCAGAAAATATCAGTCAGTGGCTGTCAGAGTTCAAAGTGATTATTGCACTAGGGAAAAGACTGTTTTTAAATCTATTTGGCAGCACCTGCAAATCTATTTTGCCAGTGTCGCGTATGGCGAAATATCGTCCAGTTCAACTTTGCCGAGGGTGCCGCCATGTTTAAATAAACTCTGCAATGACGTCATTTGAATGAGCCAATCAGGGAGGAGATCTGGTTGAATATTTTATTTTTTCCAAAACTTTATTTCAACAAATACAATAACGAACAAAGCACAAGGCCACAAAAAGTCACAGTATCACCGTTATAAATTGAAAGAGATATACAAGAAAAATAAAAAGAGAAGGCGTCAGCGTGTATTTTTTTTTTTAGTTTTTAGAAAAAAAGTTCCAAGTTCACAGGGAAAAGTTCATAGTTTTGGAAGTTCATAGTCTTTAGAGAAAGTTCAAAGTTCACGGAGAAGAGTTCGTAGACTTTAGAAATAGCTCACAGATAAGGTCATGAAGTTTTTGGTTTAAAGATCATTGCTCGACAACTGCAAAAAAATAAGAGAAGAGTTTCATGGCTTTCGGTTGCTTCATATGTTCCAAAGATTTCATGTAGAGGTCAAAGTCATTCTTGAAGTAGGAAAATGTAGGGGGGCATTTTTGACATTTGCTTTTGTGGATACAAAATTTGGCAGGACATAAAATGACATTAATACAGAGTTTTTCTTTCTTATTCTTACTCAGAAAACCAAAAGTAATATCTCTTGTAAATCTGGCCGAATACGTATTTGTAGTTTCCGGCAAAATATACACTGCCTACTCCCATCGGTGTTTACAGCGGCCCTGTTGATTGCAGCGAGCCATTTCTCACGCCTACATTTCTCAGATGGTATAATATAGAACTGCCATTCGGGATAACTCTTGGTTGGCTGTACAACCCGAAATACAACAATTTTGGGGCATTTTCGTGCTGCTTTCAATGTTACCGAAATCGCGCAATTCCACCACACTAAGATGGCAGCTCGCTTCCAGCTAGGAAGTTCCCGGATGTCCGGCTGCGAGAATAGGCGAACCCGCAAAACATCGTTAGCTGTATGTTTGCCGGGTCCGGCAAAATTTACACTGCCTCAATAACATCATCCATTCTAGAGTACCGTTCCAACTCGTCCACTCGTTTTTTTTTTTCCAAAAATCTAATTTTGCTGTCTTTTTCTTGCATCAATTTTCTCAGCTCACATACCTCCTTCATTAAACCCAGTAATTCATCGTTTCGTTCTTCCGACCTAAAGTTCAGAGACGGTTTTATCTCTTCTAGTTATTCTCCACTTATTACCTTTTTAGGTGCCATGATAAACAAACTTATGCAGCCACAGGCCTGGGTGGAGTCTACCGACGAGGCGCGGTCCTGGCTGGGGCCTCCCACGAGCTGCGGCCGAAGCTAAGCTGTATTAGCTCAGCCTGTGTCGTCCCAGCTTCCTCGCAGGAACAACAAGCTGACTGCCGATGCTGCTGGTGGCCTCCGACGCTACGGCTTACGGCCTCCGGCAAGTCGCGTGCTCTTGACAATCTCTGACGAACGGTAAGCCTGGATGGAAACACCGACCGTCTGCTCTACTACTCCGCTCTGGTTTGGTGTCGTCGTCGTCTTCTTCTTCTTGCAATTTATTGGCGGTTGGCATCCAGAATGTTGCATTACCGCCATCAACTGTACAGTCGTGAAACTACAGATGTGGAGCATCGACGAAGGAGCGACAAATAAATAAATAAATAAATAAATAAAAATTAAAATAAATAAAAAAAAAGGTTAACTAAATCCTATCAAAAAGCCCTGTGTTCTTAAGGAACTTAAACACAAATCTCCAAGCTGATGGCACAGAGAAGGAAAGTAGTCCCTCAAGAGAGAGCCCGGTCTCCCCCAGTTCTCTGACCTCCTCTAGCAGAATACTTCTATGCTGTACGCTTGGCAGGCTAACAGAACATGATGAACAGTCTCCATGTCCCTGCAGTGAACACACTGACCCGTAGCATGCTTGCCAATAATGTGGAGATTATGGTTCAGCCTAGTGTGCCCTATCCTAAGCCTTGTCATTACCTGCTCTTCTTTACGACTCCAACTACACTGTCTTCTAGTGGGAACCTGTTTTTGTACAGTGCGAAGGAAGCCGCCCTTACTCTCCCTGTCCCACTGCCCCTGCCATAAGCCTAGCATTTTAGTAACTATTATGTGCTTAACTTCTGCTTTACTGAGTGGAATGTTCAACTGAACCGCAGAATTCAAAGCATCCTTAGCAAGCCGGTCCGCAACCTCATTCCCTTCAATACCTGAATGAGATAGAACCCATATGAAATTAACCAAAATATCTTGCTGATGCAGTCTGAAAAGACTTTGAAGAACATCATAGCAAGTCAGGTCTACACGCTGACTTGCCATGTAGGATACTAGTCAATGCCGACAAAGAATCAGAGCAAATAACACTACATCTGGTCTTTACCACCTCTATCCATTCTAACGCAAGGCAGATTGCAAATAGCTCCACTGAATAAACTGCAAGGTGGTCAGACATTCTTTTTGTAATTTCTTTCTCATATTTTGGGATAAACACTGCAGCTGCAGTCTTCCCTGTGTCAGGGTCTTTAGAGCCATCTGTAAAAATCTGAACCCCTTCAGAATATTTGGTACGCATATGCTCATTAATCAAATATTTCACAGCCCTTGCCTCCTCAGCAGTATTGCGCATTGTAACCAAATCAAGATCCACTGTAGGCATAACAAAAAACCAGGGTGGAATAACCGGCAGTGGTACCACGCAACTATGAGCCAACTTGGTTAGGCCAAGTTTCTCAGCCTGACAATTCCCAACCCACCCAAAACTATTAAAATTTGCCTTACCATGTTCCAACACTGATTTAAAATGTGCTTAGTAGGATGAGCTTCTTTATGACCTTGTAAGTTCGTCCAGTGCACCATAGCCAGCTGCTGACGTCTTAAAGACAAGGGCAATTCTCCTGCTTCTACCTGAAGAGCTGGAACTGATGAGGACTTAAATGCCCCACTGCACACACGTAAGGCCTGTGCTTGAATTACATCAAGTTTCAGCAAATGTGTCTTTGCCGCTGATCCATATGCAACACACGCATAATCTAATGCAGATCTGATGAGAGCAATATATACATGTTTTAGTGACATCATAGTGGAACCCCAATCACTCCCCACTAAACATCTAAGTAGATTTACTGCCTTTTTACACTTAACAACAACTCTCTGGATATGATCTCTAAAAGTCAGTTTACTATCCATCCAAACCCCTAAAAACCTCACTACCTCAACTTGTCTGAGTGGCTGCCTATACAAGGTAATACGTACAGGGAGAACATTTCTCCTCTTGGTAAAGCAAATAACCTGTGTCTTTTCCACAGAAAAATGAAAGCCCCATTTAATGCCCCAGTTCTCCACAAGACTAACTGCTGCCTGGAGTTTCTGACTAATGAAAGCTGAATTTCGCCCCCTGATCCACAGTGCTCCATCATCTGCATACAAAGATCTTCCAATACTAACATCTGTGTCTGAAAAATGTCATTAATCATGATACTAAACAGCAATGGACTGCACACACTACCCTGAGGAACACCATTATCCACTGGATAAACATTAGAATGTGACTGACCAACACGCAATTCAAGAGTTCTATTTAACAGAAAAGCCATGACCCAGTTGTACAGTCTGCCACTTATTCCCATTGCCTCTAACTTAATAAGGAGTCCCTGATGCCACAGCATATCATATGCCTTTTCTATATCAAAGAAAACTGCAGTTACTTGCTCATTATTTGCTTGAGCCCTCCTTATAGTATCTTCCAGACACAGCACAGGATCCATAGTCATCCTCCCCCTACGAAAGCCACTCTGACATGAACTGAGTAAGCCTCTCTTTTCCACAATATAAATCAACCTATCTGTGACCATTCGCTCCATTAACTTACATAGGTTAGAGGTCAACGCAATAGGCTAGTCGCCTCACTCTTTTCCTTACATGGTTTCAAAAATGGTACCACAACAGAGTGTTTCCAAGCTGATGGACTATTCCCCGTCTCCCATATGAAATTAAAAAGTTGCAAAAGTACCATCTGCGCTTGAGGACACAATTTATCCACCATTAGATAGCAAATTTCATCCTTACCTGGAGATGTAGATCTAACTCAACTCAGAGCCCGCTTTAACTCAAACATAGAAAATGGCACAGCAAAAGCCTCATCTGCAGCAACCTTCTTCTCTAAAACATTAGGATGCATCCTTACCACTTCTCTAGCCACTCTGGCCTCAGGAGATAAGTTATTCACACTATGAATTCTAACAAATACTTTAGCTAGAGCATCTGCTTTTTCTTTATCTGTTCTCATAATTTCATTATTAAACTGGATAGCTGGTAAGGAATATTCCCTCCTAATTCCTCCCATTCTTCTTAACATCCCCCACACATCACTAATTGAAGTATCTCTTCCAATAGTGTCACAAAATGCTCCCCACCACTCTCTCGTTGCCTTCCTTATCACCCTCCTGACCATAGCTTGAGCTCTTTTATACTCAACCAGGTCATCAAAGGAGAAAGTTGATTTTACCTTTTTAAAAGCTCTATTTCTTATCTGTATTGCTTCCTTACACTCATCTGTCCACCAAGGCACCATTTTATGCTTCCCACTACCTGTTGTTTTCCCAATGAATTCTAGAGCAGAAGAGTGCAATATCTCCGTAATCTTACTGTTAACAGCATCAACAGTCTCATATTGTTCTAAATTGAAACTCATCAGTCTGATACTACAATCCTCACTAAATTCATCCCATTCATCTTTTTTAAAAGCCCACCTAGGGAAGATTACTTCTTCAATCCGGACTGGTCCCACACCAATTTCACACAGGATAGGGTAATGATCACTACCAATACAATCATCCTGCATGACATTCCATTTAGAACATCTTGCAAACTGCGCAGAGACGAAGGTAAGATCAATAGACGTCTCCCGCCCACTTGAGACGTCAATTCTTGTTCCCCTCCCATCGTTGAGGCAAATAAGGTCTCTTTCCTCTAGCAACTCCTCTATTACATTACCATTGCCATTGGTTTCTGTACTCCCCCAAAGGGTGCTATATGCATTAAAATCCCACACCATACCATCTTGCGAGAAACATCACCCAGGAACTCATCAAGAACATCTTTGTTTAGTGCTTCACAAGGATTGTAGTAGTTAACAACCAAAAAATTGGAATTACCTATCCATACCTCAATGATGATCCTCTCTACCTCTCTACTTACCTCAATAGTTCTATAACCCAGTCCATGCATGACAAAGAAAGCCACCCCTCCACCAGGGCCATTATCCCTATCCCTACGCACAGTATACCCTTGTAAAACAAAGTCCAAATGAGGCCTAAGCCACGTCTCCTGTACACATATAACATTAGGCTTAACATCCAAATCTTCCACAAACTTCTTAAATTCCTGCCCATTAGAGCAGAGACTCCGAGCATTCCACTGCAAAACACTAAAACCATTAGAAATCCCCACATGAAGCGGGCTGTGATGATAGTTGTACACTTTGGAAAATAGTTAAAGTTCTTTTGATTTCTTCAAATGAAACTTCCGCCCCTACACAAAAATGCCTTCGTGCAGCCTTAACTATGATTTTAATCTTCTCACTTTTCTTATCCGTTAATGCTGAGCAATTTATGACTTCAGCGAGGAATGCCAAGAATTTCACGCTATCTACTTGTATAGCTTCCTTACTTGCTGAACTGCTATGCTGAAAAGGAGCAATTTGGCGTAACCCCTGCGGTCTGCGATCCATGTCAAGTTTTCTTTTCCCATCTACTTTCTTAACAGCCTCTGCTTAAGTAAGTTTCTCCTCTACCTTAACTCTTTGCACTTCAGCCGCTCTTTTGTGTGCTTGGCAACCTTTGTATGCAGCGCTATGTGAGCCTCCGCAATTGCAACACTTAACGCTAGCGCCATCTTGACACTGACCGTACTCATGATCTCCTCCTCCGCATTTGCCACACCGCTTTTTGCCTCTACAAATGGCTGCCACATGCCCAAATTTCTGGCACTGAAAACACCGTAATGGCGGCGGGATGTATGGACGAACTTGAAAGCTCATATATCCTACCCTAATCCTTTTAGGCAATACCCTCTCATCAAAAAACAACCGAATGGAAAGGCTCTCCTTTTTAACTTGATCTCGGGTGTACATAAGCCTATATCCAATATCCTCACACGAAAAGTCAGTTGAGACTCCAGTTATAACTCCAAGCTCAAGTTTTTTACGCTCCCATTCAGTACATGTAATTTTCTTACCTTCCATCTCATTCAGGCCAAGTAACTTATCCCGCTGTGCAGCATCGCAACAACCAATGATTAAGCTACCATCCTTTAACGGTGTAACCTGTACTGTCCCTACAGCTACACGAAGTGCTTTGGTTAGTTTCAGGGGATTGATAAAGCTAGAGGAAGTAAACTGCAACTACACCTTCAAATCGTTGTGTCTTGCCACTCGCTTTGCTTCAGTGCCTTTATCTTTATCTGACTCTGAGTGAACATCAGAATGACCTCGTTTATTTCCTTTCTTCTTTCCTTTCCCTTTCACCTGCCATACCTCATTTGAATTTCCCTTGTCCTCTCCTCCAATCTCTATCTCCCTGCCAAGAAAACTACCGTCACTTCCTTCCATCTCCGCTCAAGCATTCGGGGTCCGCGCCCGGCACCACTGACTCTCCTTGACTGATCCTTCAGTGGCATCATCGGTTTGGTGTCTTCTTCTTCTTCTTCTTTTTATTTCCGGCAGACAAGGCACGGCTAGTGCATTGCTGCCCCCCACTTGTCAGAATGTACACCTAGAAAACACAATGAATTATCTGCCCTACACTTTATTATAATACCCTGTGCTCCTCAGAAAGTTTATGACTGCCATTTCCCTCTTTTTAGGGGAAGCTCCTTGACCTAGAATGGTACTTAGGGAAAAGGTGTTAATTCCCAATGATGTAAGCACAGAGAACATATCTTTTCTTTGCTCTGCATAAGCAGAACAATGCAAAATAAAATGAGTCACGGCTTCAGGGACATCACAAAATTCACAAAGGCCATCTTTGTGTTTTCCAGTGAGAAACAATCCACTAGCCAACCCACAATGGCCCAGCTGGAGACGTGTCAGCTTGACATCATCCTGCCAAGAGAGGCCAGATCTTATAATGGTGCCATTAACTGAAGGAACAATACCATATAACTTTCTTCCCCTAATTTCAGCATCCCACATTCGCTGCCACTGCTTTCCTATGGCATCCATAACAAACAAGCAACACTCGGTTCTCCCAAAAGGCACTTTAAAATGAATGCTCACTTCTTTTAAGCTTGCCTTAGTGAGGCCATCTGCAATTTCATTGCCTTCAACTCCAACATGAGCTGGTACCCGCAGAAAAGCCACGTCAAAACCCACCATCTCTAACCTCTATATTGTAATCAAAATTTCATCAATAATGTCTGGTCGAGCTTTACAACCCTCACCTCCTTCCAGGACCATCAGAGATGACAAAGAGTCAGTGCAAATCACTGCACTCTTGACTCCACTTTCCTCAAGCCACCACAATGCCCACAAAATTGCAGTTAATTCAGCCGAGAAGATAGACAGGCCATCCGGAAGGCGGTGACTCTGTCGAAGATCAAGATGGGGTACATAAAACCCAAAACCAACCTTGTTACTATTTTGGTCCCTGGTTTGGTGTGTCTTCTTCTTCTTCGTGTTTAATGGCGGTTGGCAACCAGCTTTTATGGAGCATTACCGCCACCAACTGGACTGCAGTGTTGGTCAGGAAGCAAACAACCCCAAAACAAAATTATAAAAAACAAAAACAAAAAACAAAAAACAAAAAAACAGCAGTCGACTCATACCCTGTGTAGTAATCCTGTAGTCTTCAGATATTCATAAAAGTAATTGAAGCAGGTCCCACCAGACCCTAGCTTAAGTATCTTCTGTAAAATGATGACTACTTGTCTCCCCTGCAGCTGACTGGACAGTAGTTGTCTATGCTGTTGGTACACTGTAGAACAGGGGTGGCCAAGTTCGGTCCTCGAGAGCCACCTTCCTGACACTCTTAGTTGTCTGCCTGCTCCAACACACCTGAATCCAATGAAACGCTCATTAAAAGTCTGCTAATGCGTCTTTCATTGGATTCAGGTATGTTGGAGCAGGGAGACAGCTAAGAGTGTCAGGAAGGTGGCTCTCAAGGACCGAACGTGGCCACCCCTGCTGTAGAAGAACATGTTCCACGGCCTCCTGATTGTCACCACAGTCGCACGTTCCGTCAACATGTTTATTAATCTTAACCAGTGAGCTATTCAGTCCTGCGTGACCAAACAGTCTCGAGAACACATCCTACTCCCTTCTGTTTCTGTGCATGCACCTTCCCCTGCCAACAGTACGCTGAATACCATAAAAGTGGCACCCTGTGTGGCCAGCATCCCCTAGGTGCTGCCACTTGCTGATGCCTTTAGCCTTGATCATACTCTTCAGTTCAGCTCTACTGTGTCTGATGTTAATATCTACGGTGGACTTCCCTGCGGCTTGTTTGGCAAATTTATCAGCCAGCTCATTTCCTCTGACCCCTATATGAGCTGGGACCCATATAAATGCTGTGAGAGCTCCTGATTTTGTGAGACTGTCAAGGAAACTATGTCATATGCAAGATCTTGTCTAGTGTCAGACTGTGTGTTTTTAAGGCTGAGTAATGCCGCACTTGAGTCCTATGCTATTACTGCATTCTTTATGTTATGATCAGTCTGCCAGTGTAGTGCCAGCCATATTGCCAGTAACTCTGCTGTGTATACAGCAAGGTCGTCCGTAATTCGTAATTCCATTCCTCGGTTAACAACAGTTAACCGAGGAATGACACAGGCTACTCCAACCCTCCCATCTGTGTTTTTTGAAGCATCAACATAAATTACAGTAGTCTCACTGTACTTCTCACACAGAAAGCACATGACCCTACCGTTGTCCACCACACTCTCATGCCATTCCTCCAGTAGCCCTAAGTCAATTTTCGGATCTGTAAACAACCACGGAGAAGTCACTGGGAAGACTACAGGAGATGAGACCTTAACTGTGGTTAGGTTCATATCCCACACTTTCCGTTTGATTAACCATCCAAAGCTTCTGACAGCAGGCGTCTCTCTCTTGACAGGGTGCTAACACTGACTAGGTCATATGGCTAGTATCATGTGATCTTAAGTTTGCCCAATACACTAGAGCCAGTTGATCTCTCCTAAGGTGTAACAGCATCTCTCCCACCTCAACCTGGATGGGTGCAACTGGAGTAGTTTTCCTGGCTCGGCAGCATAGATGAAGGGCTTGATTTTGAACTACACCTAGCTGTTTCAGTGATGTTGTAGAAGCTGACCCATACACCATGCAGCCATAGTCCAACACTGACCTTATCAGACCAGTTTAAATAGCTTTCAGGGCTGACCTGCTGGCTCCCCAGTCCACACCACACAAACACATCATCACATTTAGTACCTTCTTACACTTATCAATCATCTGTTTCACATGTATGGTCCATGATAAAGTCCTATCCATCCATAGGCTCAGGTATTTAAACAACTCAGCCTTCTCCAAGTCTTTGCCAGCAAGTACACTCAACAAAAATTTAAACGCAACACTTTTGGTTTTGCTCCCATTTTGTATGTGATGAACTCAAAGATCTAAAACTTTTTCCACATACACAATATCACCATTTCCCTCATATTGTTCACAAACCAGTCTAAATCTGTGATAGTGAGCACTTCTCCTTTGCTGAGATAATCCATCCCACCTCATAGGTGTGCCATATCAAGATGCTGATTAGACACCATGATTAGTGCACAGGTGTGCCTTAGACTGCCCACAATAAAAGGCCACTCTGAAAGGTGCAGTTTTGTTTTATTGGGGGGGATACCAGTCAGTATCTGGTGTGACCACCATTTGCCTCATGCAGTGCAACACATCTCCTTCGCATAGAGTTGATCAGGTTGTCAATTGTGGCCTGTGGAATGTTGGTCCACTCCTCTTCAATGGCTGTGCGAAGTTGCTGGGTATTGGCAGGAACTGGTACACGCTGTTGTATACACCGGTCCAGAGCATCCCAAACATGCTCAATGGGTGACATGTCCAGTGAGGATGCCGGCCATGCAAGAACTGGGACATTTTCAGCTTCCAAGAATTGTGTACAGATCCTTGCAACATGGGACCGTGCATTATCCTGCTGCAACATGAGGTGATGTTCTTGGATGTACGGCACAACAATGGGCCTCAGGATTTCGTCACGGTATCTCTGTGCATTCAAAATGCCATCAATAAAATGCACCTGTGTTCTTCGTCCATAACAGACGCCTGCCCATACCATAACCCCACCACCACCATGGACCACTCGATCCACAACATTGACATCAGAAAACCGCTCACCCACACGACACCACACACGGTGTCTGCCATCTGCCCTGGACAGTGTGAACCGGGATTCATCCGTGAAGAGAACACCTCTCCAATGTGCCAAATGCCAGCGAATGTGAGCATTTGCCCACTCAAGTCGGTTACGATGACAAACTGGAGTCAGGTTGAGACCCCGATGAGGACGACAAGCATGCAGATGAGCTTCCCTGAGACGGTTTCTGACAGTTTGTGCAGAAATTCTTTGGTTATGCAAACCGATTGTTTCAGCAGCTGTCTGAGTGGCTGGTCTCAGACGATCTTGGAGGTGAACATGCTGGATGTGGAGGTCCTGGGCTGGTGTGGTTACACGTGGTCTGCGGTTGTGAGGCTGGTTGGATGTACTGCCAAATTCTCTGAAACGCCTTTGGAGACGGCTTATGGTAGAGAAATGAACATTCAATACACGAGCAACAGCTCTGGTTGACATTCCTGCTGTCAGCATGCCAATTGCACGCTCCCTCAAATCTTGCAACATCTGTGGCATTGTGCTGTGTGATAAAACTGCACCTTTCAGAGTGGCCTTTTATTGTGGACAGTCTAAGGCACACCTGTGCACTAATCATGGTGTCTAATCAGCATCTTGGTATGGCACACCTGTGAGGTGGGATGGATTATCTCAGCAAAGGAGAAGTGCTCACTATCACAGATTTAGACTGGTTTGTGAACAATATTTGAGGGAAATGGTGATATTGTGTATGTGGAAAAAGTTTTAGATCTTTGAGTTCATCTCATACAAAATGGGAGCAAAACCAAAAGTGTTGCGTTTATATTTTTGTTGAGTGTAGTAATTTCAGGTCCGGTAGTGTTCTTTTCTTAGTAAACAGTACAAATTTTGTTTTATCCTCCGATATCTTAAAACCCCATTTAAGAGCCCACTCTTGGACTGTATTTATGGCTTTTTGCATCATTTTCATAATGTAATATACATTTATCCCCCTTTTCTAGATTGCCCCATCATCCGCAAACAGTGCCACACTCACATAGCTTTGAATGTCAACGAACATTCCGTTCACCATAACAGAAAATAACAATGGACTGATAATACAACCCCAATTCCAATGAAGTTGGGATGTTGTGTAAAATGTAAATAAAACAGAATACAATGATTTGCAAATCCTCTTCAACCTATATTCAATTGAATACACCACAAAGACAAGTTATTTAATGTTCAAACTAAACTTTATTGTTTTTGTGCAAATATTTGCACATTTTGAAATGGATGTCTGCGGCACGTTTCAAAAAAGCTGGGACAGTGGTATGTTTACCACTGTGTTACATTACCTTTCCTTCTGACAACACTTAATAAGCATTGGGGAACTGAGGACACTAATTGTGAGTGTCATGATTGGGTATAAAAGGAACATCCCCAAAAGTCTCAGCCCTTCACAAGTAAAGATGGGACGAGGATCACCACTTTGTGAACAACTGCTTAAAAAAATAGTCCAACAGTTTAAAGAACAATGTTTCTCAACTTTCAATTGCAAGGAATTTAGGGATTCCATCATCTACAGTACACAATATAATCACGTAAGAGGCAAGGCCAAAAACCAACATTGAATGCCCATGACCTTCGATGCCTCAAGGGCCTTTCACATTGAAAGCGTCAGCGCGACGCTTTAACGCTTCCCAACGCGTCGTAACGCCAGGCCGATGTGTTTCCAACGCATCGTGACGTCAGATGCGTCACTTCGGAAGCGGCAAGGGGGTCGGAGATTGTGGCTACTTCACACTCCGGCTGTTTTCACAACCTGAAAAAAGTTCAGTGATCACCATGTTGAATTTGCATCGCCTGAACCCCAAAAAAGCTTTAAAAACCAGCAGAACGATTCTCCCATCACCCTGCTTTTTTTCAGCTACTTTTCGGAGTGACACTGACCGGACTGATGACTTGGTGGGATATCGATCGAACCGCGACAGCGGGCCGACCCACATGGAGAAGCCGGCCCTCAGGCATCATTCCTGGTCAGACCGAGGCAAGCAGCCGGGGGGGATGGAGCAGACCCACTCAGTCTGAAATCTCCCACTTTTTGGATATATGCGAAGTCCCAGTTTGCCCAACGGAGTTTAGTTCTGCAGCTTCTTCAAGGTGAGAATAATATTCAAATAAAACGTGACATTTGCACTGCTGTGAAGTTTTAATGATCGCTAACGTTAGCATAGCCTTTTAGCACAGTTGATCTGAGTGAACGCTTTAATTTGTAAATGGTTCAGTCTTTTTTATTTTTACCAAATAAAGCTACAGCTTTTTTCAGACACCACAAAAGCTCAATTTTAAATAACTTTTTTTTGGGGGCGTTTTTTTTTTTTTCTCATCTTTTTTTTTTCCTTTTTGTTTCTTTTTTATATATAAACTGTTTAGTGTTTCTTTATATTTAAATAAATATTTATTTGTCCCAATCAGGAACATTTGCTGTGCAGACAACCAAGCTTCCATTGATGAGCTGAACACCATGAAGTCCAGTCGAAAGAAAACATCACTGCTCTTCAAAATAGGACAAAAGTGTCTTCAGCAACACCACCAGAGTTCAAAGCTGCAGAAGAGACCTTCATCTGGTCCCGAGAATCCAGCATAACATCACCTGCTTCTAAATAAATGGCTCTTTCAACAGCAATTATTTTATTATTTTTTAAAAAGCTGTTTCATTTTATATTTTAACAATTAATGAACAGATCATTAAAAATGTCCACGAATCAAAGTCAAAAGACATTTGCACAGGTAGAAGCTCTCCACTTATTGTGCTCAAATTCATATTTTAGAAATGACTCTGTCCTGATAACAACATTAAAGGCAATTACATATTTTGATGAAATTACAAGTTGAAATGACTATATATAAAAAATTCATCATGAGGTTTATGTCACAGAAATCCTACTTTACAATCACACTGCAGTCAGTTAAATTATTTCCCTTTGCATTTATAATAAAGATTTCTATTTATTTACAGTGTCTGTTTTTCTGGTTGAAATTAGATATGAATAATCTACCAGACTTAAAAAAAAATCTCCAAGGTTCCTTATGTTAAGAAATTATCTCCTCTGAAATAACAGGTGGTTTTAATTTACAGATGAAAGGTTTCTAAAGAACCATTTATTGATTTATTTAGCTATTTTAATTACAAGTGTTCTAAACTTTTTTAACAGTAATCAGAAATTTTGAGGTAACAAACAACAACAAACATTTCCAAGGATTTTTCTTCAGAAAACTGCTCTATAAATGAGCAGTCCTGTGACACGTTAATGTTTTGTACAGATCAGTGGTTTCTGTACCAATCCCTTTTGTATAGATCAGTGGTTTCTGCCACTAGTCTTCCGTGTTTTGGCCTGACGTGTCATTCCTATTGGACAACGCGAAGGTAGGTCACAGCTCAGTGTCGAAAGTTGGATAGGATTGAACTTTGACTGCGTCAGCCTGCCGACAAGTGGCAATGCGCACTCCCGTCAGAAGCGTCGTTTTAACTGACACATCTGACGCTTCTGATGCATCTAAAAAGCAACGCGTCTCATTGAAAATAATGCTTTTAAGACCGATTTTTGACGCTTCTGATGGGTCTTGACATGTTCAGTGTGGCTCTTCAGGTGGCACTGCATTAAAAACTGACATCATTGTGTAAAGGATCTTACGGCATGGGCTCAGGAACACTTCAAAAAACCATTGTCAGTTAACACAGTTCGTTGCTACATCTACAAGTGCAAGTTAAAACTCTACCATGCAAAGAGAAAGCCATACATCAACAACATCCAGAAACGCCGACGCCTTCTCTGGGCCCGAGCTCATTTGAAATGGACAGATACAAAGTGGAAAAGTGTGCTGTGGTCTGATGAGTCCACATTTCAAATTGTTTTGGAAATCATGGATGTCGTGTCCTCCGGACAAAAGAGGAAAAAGACCATCCAGATTGTTACCAGGGGCAACACGGTGGCTTAGTGGTTAGCACTGTTGCCTCACAGCGAGAAGGTCATGGGTTCAATTCTCGCCTGTGGGCCTTCTGTGTGGAGTTTGCGTATTCTCCCCGTGTTTGCGTGGGTTTCCTCCGGGTGCTCCGGTTTCCTCCCACATCCAAAGACATGCGGGTTAGGTAGACTGGAATCTTTAAATTGTCCGTAGGTGTGCGAGTGGGTGTGAATGTGTTTGTCTGTCTATATGTGGCCCTGGTGCCCTGTCCAGGGTGTACGCTGCCTCACACCTTGTGACTGCTGGGATACGCGCCAGTCCTCCCCCCGCGACCCTTAATTGGAGTAAGTGGTTGAAGATGACTGAGTGAGAATTTTACAGACATACAACTTAAGCACTTCTGAATGTACAACATGAAGTTCTGCTTCATCAAATGTCAGTACAAGTGAGAGACTGTCAGTTAACACTCCACTCCGCCATGTTTTCAACTGTTTACTGTCTTTTACTCTCACATTAGTTATGCTCTCTAACACACTGTCTACTGGTTCACTTAATGGTATGCCAGATATCACACCCTTCACTAGTTGCTTGTCAAAAACCACTGAACACTTCACTTTGTAACCGTTCAGTTTAGTAACTTTGCTTTCTTTGTTGTTCCCCGTCTCCGTTTCTTAGTTTTTTAGCATACTTCACCTCCCCAATCTCCTCGTGTAACGCTCTCATAAGGCGTATCGGACTCCAATCGGCAAATGTGGCTCCTTCCTGCATCAACTTAACAAACACTTTGTACTCCACACTCCTTTCCTCCACACTAACTCTCTCGTCATCATCACTTGCTTGACGTGTTTGATTCTTTTTACCCCTGTACTCAATCCATGGTTCAGAATGCCCGCTACCTTCCACCTCCTGACCCTTGCTTCCTAACGCGTCAGTCCCAGCTCCCCGCTTTTGACCACCCACAGTCCAGGTGTTGCCAACCGCCTCCACTCGTCTGCCCTTTGATGAAGACATCTTCCCCGGTCCGCGGCTCCTCCAGCCAAAACACACAACAAAACTGGTAACAAGTGAAACTTAACAAACTGTCACTACTGCGCTCACTTCAAACACCTCCAGCTCCCTCGAAGAAGATTTCGCACCAGCTGTCTCCAAACACAGGACGTCGTTTCCCCAGTTTGGTGTGGGTAAAACACCTCATGCCCTATGACTGCTGGGATGGGATCCAGCTCCCCATGACCCTTAATTGGGCAGTGCAGTCTTGTTTGAGAGCGGGCACTAAAAGGTTAAAATATGACACATATGATGCAATAATCTTACATGTAGCATCCCTGGCTGAATGATGGTCAGACTCTTTGACTGATGGTTCATGGTGTTTATTTTTACGACCCTTAAGAACACACCATAAGAGCTATAAGACAAAAAGATGAATAAAAATATAAGTATCCTGTTGGGGAAAGTGTAGTGACACGGACCCACAACAGGGGGCGCAAATGAATGGTCAATAGATGAGCCAAAAGGTAACAATTTAATGTTGTGAATGTGCACAACGATGATACAGACAATCACAGAATCTGACAGCAGTCAATACACCAAGGTGACGTGTGGGCAGGCTCGAGGATAGAAGACGTCTGTCCTGATAAGAGCCGGAACCACACGATTTCCACCGCCACAGAACCTGGAGAATACTGGAGCCGCCAAGTCCCGAATTCCCAGGTGATCACCGTCCCAGACTGTCGGATCTGGTACTGCTGGCGAGGAGCACAAAAAGTGAGATGTGGGTGTGTGCACACACCCAGTAACAAAAACAGTCAGAAGGTGGAAAGTCACCTCCACCTCTAATCACACACACGTGCAGCTCCTGTCAACCACTTATCTGGTTGGGGGGTGAAGCGAAGCCGTCGCTGATCACACCAAACGCCAATCCCACAGATAAGGAAACACTTACAGGAAAATGGCTGCAAAGAAGTTCAGACTGTTAGTCAATGTTTTCAGTTTAGCAGAGAAATACCTTCACAGGTAGATGATATCTCGGCAGCGAGGTGGAGATGACATCCGGCTTTTATGGAGTGATGAAATGATGGGTGACAGCTGTCATGAGTTGATGTGTGACAGCTGTCACTCCCGGTTGTGTCCTTGGCGGCAGCGCCCTCTCGTGCCTGAAGCCCGCACTTCAGGCAGGGCGCCCTCTGCTGGTGGGCCAGCAGTACCTCCTCTTCTGGCGGCCCACACAACATATCCTCTTTCACTGCAATCAACCTTCACCCAAATGAAATTATGTATTTTTTATCTGTTATAGGAAAATCATTTTTGAGCCTATTTTAAAATAAAGTCAACCTATATTTTAAAGCTAATTTAAAACACACAAATACCAGTAAGATGCTAATTAGCATTTCTGCTAGCGAAAACACATAATCATAAAACTGCATGAAACTATAAAAGGAAAAAGAAAACAACACAATTTGAGCTGGGCACGAAAGGTGGCATGAAAAGAAATGATCACAAACCTTGTGCCCTTATCAGCCAGGTGCTAATTTAAACAATACTGCTTTTCTTTCGTCAGCATCAGCTATACAGACACACTGACCACAAAAAAAGGTGAGATGCCTTTCAAAATAAAAGCAGCAAATCTAATGTCTTGTTATAACTGTAGAAATAACCTGGCCTTAAAGAATGCTCAAAAACAATAAATTAATTAACGTGAAAAAACAACAAATACATTTTAGAAATGGTCTCTTATGCAAAAGGTCATTTCCACTCCCACCAAATCATGACTGATTTTCATCACAAAAAGGGATGTAAAGCATAAATGATTTATAAACTCAGTATGGCCTTTAACGCTTAAGGCTTGAGTCTATAAGAATGGCCATAACCTCTTAATACTGTAAAGGATACTGTTGTGAAGTGAAGAATGTGATTAACCAGTCTCTAGGAGCAGGATCAGCTTCTGTACTGGACGTTGGACTATGGATGGCTTCCCAGAGCGCTATCCATCCTTTCCTATCTTCTGGTGTCCAATCTGAATCTTTACTTTTCTCACCAGTCCATCTTTATCAGTCACTGTCTCTACAACTCTGGCCAGCTTCCACTCATTGCGAGGCAGATCATCCGTCTTCTCCATCACGATTTTCACAGATCTGGCAACTTGCTTCTGACAGATTGTTTGTTGCTGTGACGCCACTCTGAACTTCACACGGTTGTATGAGGGCTGTCAATAAAGTAAGGGTCCTTTTTATTTTTTTCAAAAACTATATGGATTTCATTCATATGTTTTTATGTCAGACATGCTTGAACCCTCGTGCGCATGCGTGAGTTTTTCTACGCCTGTCGGTGACGTCATTCGCCTGTGA
Organism: Thalassophryne amazonica; assembly: GCF_902500255.1. Classification (NCBI taxonomy): domain Eukaryota; kingdom Metazoa; phylum Chordata; class Actinopteri; order Batrachoidiformes; family Batrachoididae; genus Thalassophryne; species Thalassophryne amazonica. The sequence continues at coordinate 87,588,164 of NC_047106.1, read as the reverse complement.
GCACTCCTTGTGGGAGGAGTCGTCCAGCCCCTCGTCGGAATTCCTTTGTCTGAGAAGTTGCTGAGAGACTGGCGCGTTGTTTGATCAAAATTTTTTCTAAACCTGTGAGACACATCGAAGTGGACACGGTTCGAAAAATTAAGCTGGTTTTCAGTGAAAATTTTAACGGCTGATGAGAGATTTTGAGGTGATTCTGTCGCTTTAAGGACTTCCCACGGTGCGAGACGTCGCTCAGCGCTCTCAGCCGCCGTCGTCAGCCTGTTCAAGCTGAAAACCTCCACATTTCAGGTTCTATTGATCCAGGACGTCGTGAGAGAACAGAGAAGTTTCAGAAGAAGTCGGTTTCAGCATTTTATCCAGATCCCGACGCGCGGATCCGTCCGCACGTCTTTCATTAAAAAAATCTCCTTTAACAGTGGAATATCCGGATAAAATGCTGAAACCGACTTCTTCTGAAACTTCTCTGTTCTCTCACGACGTCCTGGATCAATAGAGCCTGAAATGTGGAGGTTTTCAGCTTGAACAGGCTGACGACGGCGGCTGAGAGCGCTGAGCGACGTCTTGCACCGTGAAAAGTCCTTAAAGCGACAGTATCACCTCAAAATCTCTCATCAGCCGTTAAAATTTTCACTGACAACCAGCTTAATTTTTCGAACCGTGTCCACTTCGATGTGTCTCACAGGTTTAGAAAAAATTTTGATCAAACAACGCGCCAGTCTCTCAGCAACTTCTCAGACAAAGGAATTCCGACGAGGGGCTGGACGACTCCTCCCACAAGGAGTGCTCACAGGCGAATGACGTCACCGACAGGCGTAGAAAAACTCACGCATGCGCACGAGGGTTCAAGCATGTCTGACGTAAAAACATATGAATGAAATCCACATAGTTTTTGAAAAAAATAAAAAGGACCCTTACTTTATTGACAGCCCTCGTATACGCTTCTTTTATTTCTGTTTAGCACTATTTTGGTTATTAATCGTATCTACTCTGAATGTTATTTAACAACAGTCCTGTTGTGAATCGCTGGCAGTTAGCATTCGCTAGCTAGGTCGACCTCTCCCCTCTCCGTTGTTACTTTTTATAGCTGCTTCTTTTCTACCCGTTTAATACTTCTGTTCATTTTTCAGTTGAACTGCTGTGAATTTTAAGTAATTATTTTACTCCTGTGTAAAATCTTAGGAGCGGCTAGCATTTTCACTAGCGGTTAGCTTGCGTTAGCTATTTCGGACCCCTGTCATAATTTTTTTCATTTCATTTTTTTACACTCCTGTTAGTTAATTAACTGTTTAGTGTATTTTATAGCTGCTGCGTTTTTACCTGTTTAATACTTCTGTTAGTTTTTCAGTGTAACTGCTGTGAATTTTAATACATTTATTTGCGTCTGTGTGAGCCTTAGGAGTGGTTAGCTTATCCATTATTGGTTAGCTCGTGTTTGCTTGGCTACATTTCTTGAATTTCTTAGTGCACAAAGTACACTACTAATTCTACTTTACACCCTCCGTAAATTCTGCGTGATGTTGGAAGATAGGGTGGCTCTCTTAGAAAGCCATGTCCGTAAGTTAAAGCAGCTTCTTAGCGCAGTGGCGTTAGATGTTATGGGCACTCCAGATGAGGTTAGTGTTGGGCCGGCTAACGAGCCCATTAGCATCACCTTAGAAACGCCGGCTGTGGAGGACGGGTTTTGGACTGTGGCTAGGCAGAGGAAGCCCCGTAGGGCTTGGTGCCCGGTTGTGGCACCCCGATCACACTCGCCAGTGCGAACTGTGAATCGGTTCTCCCCCTTGGATTTGCCAGATGTGAATTCTCTGAGCCCACAAGTGACTTCCACTCCTGTCTCCAGGCCGAAACACCAGACTTTAGTGATAGGGGATTCTATCACCCGCAAAGTCAGGTTACAGACGCCGGCTGACGTTAAATGTATTCCTGGGGCCAGAGCTCCCGACATTGCATCTCATCTTAGGGTGCTGACGCTGCAGAAGGGAAGACAGACAAAGGAACATGACATGAGATATAGTCACATAGTTATTCACGTTGGCACCAATGATATCAGGATGAAGCACTCAGAGGTCACAAAAATGGACATAGAGACCTTGTCAGACATAGTGACCTTGCCAGAAAGATGTGTCGGCATCGATTAATAGTCTCTGGTCCCCTCCCCTCCCGGGGTACTGATGAGGCGTTTAGTAGGCTGACATCATTAAATAGGTGGCTGGCGCAGTTTTGTAGACAGCAAGGTTTTAGCTTTATTGATAACTGGCCTTCGTTCTGGGGCCGCCGTTGCTTGCTGATGCCGGATGGCCTCCACCCTACTGGGGAAGGTGCGACCATCTTGTCTGCGAACATAGATAGAGCTCTACAGGGAGGATAACATTGGGAATCTACAGCAGGCCACAGAGCAGGTGATTAGAGACCCTGCAAGGCTTATGACAAATGTGGGTGTGGAACCCATTAGCATAGCAGGGAATTTAGTGCAGAAAATCCACTATGGTGATAGTGCAGTTTATTTGCCAGGGAAGGAATTTCAACAAGTTGAGACTGTGGCCTGCTTCTGTAGTTGTGTCCATAAAAATCCTAGAGGGATATGCTTTCCAAACTTAATACCCATTACTATATTGGATGATGTTGAAATTGAGGATGGCCCAGTGGTTGTTAGCAATAGCAAAGATTTCATGTCTGCTACCTACAACGCACGTGGAATGTCTTAAACCTAAACGTACTTCTAGGCATCTTATATATGCTACTCTGGAACCTCCCCTAAACCTAAACAGTTCAACTGTCAACCCCACTGAGGTCCTTAGACTGGGTCTCATTAACATAAGATCACTGTCCTCAAATTCATTGTTGATCAATGATCTAATTATTGATCATCACTTAGATATGATTGGGCTATGTGAAACCTGGCTTAAACCTACAGCTGTCCTCCCCTTAAATGAGGCCTGCCCACTAGCATATACATTTAGTCATGTCCCTTGTGATGCAAAGCAAGGCGGGGGTGTTGCTCTTATTTCTAAATCTAGGTTTAGCTTATTAGCTGTTGGGGGTTACAAATATCACTCGTTTGAGCATCTGATTCTCCGCTCTGCTCAGGATATTACACATTGCCAAGGTCAGAAGAATAAAAATCAGTCGTATTACTTTGTCACTGTATATAGGCCTCCTGGCCCATATTCTGAATTCTTAGATGAATTTGGTGCGTTCATCTCTAAGTTGGCAACTAGTGTAGATAACATTCTGATTATTGGTGACTTTAACATTCATATAAATAAGCCTTCTGATCCCCTCTGCAAATCATTTATGGAAATTGTGGACGCATTAGGATTTCGGCAATGCATTCGGGATTCAACTCACATTAGTGGAAATACCCTGGATCTGGTTCTCACACGTGGTATTGCTGTCACGAATATTGACATCATGCCTCTTACATCAGTGGTGTCTGATCCCTCACTTATTAAGTTTACAGTTTCGCTGCCGTGTTTAGTGGAACAACAACCTTATATATCATTACGGCGATGTATCAAGTCCTCAACTAAGACTGAACTCGAAGCTAGACTGCCTGATGTCGTAGCTTCACATTTGACAAATGCCCAGTCAGTAGACAGACTTGTGGATAGTTTAAACTCAGTGCTCAAAACTACACTCGACATGATTGCACCACCTGTGTTAAAACCGTGCTCCCCCAAATCACAGTCACCTTGGTTCAGTGATTATCTGCGTGACCTCAAGCATAAAGCAAGAGGTCTAGAACGGAAATGGCGTCGTTCAAAATTAGAAGTATTTCACCTTGCATGGTGTGTTGCTATCTTAGACTATATGCATGCATTATTGGCCACAAAGTGGACTTACTACTCTGATTTGATCAACAAAAACAAGCATAACTCAAAGTTCTTGTTTGACACGGTGGCAACACTTTTGCATGGACGACCACCTGTAGTTCGCTCTCCTTTTACAGCACAAGATTTCCTGGATTACTTTGGGAAGAAAATAGAAGACGTCAGGTTAAACATATCCCGGCATGCCTTAATCCAGCTACTACACCCTGCTATTGATGTGGGCGCCACTACTGAGGTATTACCTAGATTTACAGAATTTGACAGTATCTCACTAGGCATGATGACAAAACTCGTAATGTCAACAAAAAGCACAACCTGTTTATTTGATCCTATACCAACAAAACTGTTTAAGGACCTGTGACCCACTCTTGGGCCGACTGTGCTGGAAATTATTAATCTTTCTTTAAATTCTGGATCTGTTCCTAAATGTTTCAAATCTGCAGCGATTAAAGCATTACTTAAGAAACCCAATCTTGACCCTAGTGTATTGACAAACTATCGGCCGATATCAAATCTATAATTTTTCTCCAAAATTCTGAAAAAAAGTGGTGTCACGGCAGCTCGTAGACTATCTTACTGAGAATAATCTCTTTGAGCCACTGCAGTCTGCTTTTAGAAAATATCATTCCTCAGAGACGGCTCTCACTAAAGTGGTGAATGATCTTCTACTTACAATGGATTCGGACACCACTACAGTTCTGTTGTTGTTAGATCTCAGTGCTGCATTTGATATGGTGGATCATCATATTCTACTTGATAGGCTGGAAAATCACTGGGATTACTGGGAGTGCCCTTGCATGGCTGACGTCATACTTGACCAGTCGTTCTCACTGTGTTTTGTACAGTAACACTACCTCTAACCTTAGTGACATGAAATTTGGGGTTCCACAGGGGTCTGTCTTAGGCCCCCTGCTTTTCTCCCTTTATATAGCACCCCTTGGGCACATATTGCAGCGTTTTGGGATTACCTTTCACTGCTATGCAGATGATACTCAGTTATACATGCTGATAACTGCTGGTAATCTCGTTCACATAAAATCCTTAGAAGATTGCCTTGCAGCAGTGAGAAGTTGGATGTCTAGAAACTTCCTACTTTTAAACTCTGATAAGACTGAAATGATGGTTCTTTGTCCAGTGAGACATCGGCATCAATTTGACCAGTTAACGCTCAGCCTCGGCTCATGTGTCATACATCGCACTGACAAAGTGAGGAACCTTGGGGTAATTTTTTATCCTTCATTGTCCTTTGGCCTCCACATTAGAAATATTACTAGGACTGCTTTCTTCCACCTGCGAAATATAGCGAAGATTCGTCCCATCCTGTCTATGGCTGATCCATGCATTTATCTCTTCTAGATTGGACTGCAGCAATGTTCTATTTTATGGTTTACCGCAGTCTAGCATTAGGGGTCTCCAATTGGTTCAAAATGCTGCAGCCAGACTTTTGACACGAAGCAGAAAATTCGACCACATTACACCCATTTTAGCATCCCTTCACTGGCTTCCTGTCCCAGTGAGATCAGATTTTAAGGTTCTGCTACTAACCTATAAAATTATTCATGGACTGGCACCTCCCTATCTAGCTGACCTAATTAAACCTTACGTACCGGCATGGGCTTTACGTTCTCAGTGGGCAGGACTACTTTGTGTCCCTAAGATGAATAAGAAGTCTGCGGGTCACAGAGCTTTCTCTTATCGTGCCCCTGTTCTGTGGAATGATCTCCCTGCATCAATAAAACAGTCAGATTCTGTGGAGACTTTCAAGTCCAGACTTAAGATGCACTTATTTTCCCTTTCATATGGCTAGCATACTGGTACAGTTTTATTTTACGCTTTTTACTCTTTTAATTCATTTATTAGTAATTGGAGCGGGCCGCGGCCTCAACTTTACCTAAATTCTGGGTCTTTTAGTGAAGTTTAGGGCTAGTGGCTGGTGATCACCTTAGTATTTCTTCTGTTTTTCTTGTTGTTTAATGCTGGCAAATTATACAGTATTTTTTTTGTCTTTCTGATGCCTGATTCTGTTTTTTCTCTCTGTTTAAGGTGCAGCTCCATCCAGAGATGGGAGTTGTATTCGTGTTGGCAATCCTCCTGTCCTGTGCGCTAATAGCATTTCTTATATATTTGTCCGTGAATTGTTCTGTGAATTGTTCTGTAATTTATGTTTGTAGCATGGCCCAAGCAGAGGGTCACCCCTTTGAGTCTGGTCTGCTTGAGGTTTCTTCCTCAGAGGGAGTTTTTCCTTACCACTGTTGCTCTGGGGGTTGGTAAGGTTAGACCAGAGGTCTCAAACCGGTTCCAGAAAGGGCCAAGAGGGTGCAGGTTTTCTGTGCAACTACCCACTCCAAGTGATTTCACTGATTAACTGAGTTCACCTGCTCAAAGTGATGTTAATCAGTGAAATCACCTGCTGGAGTGGGTGGCTGCACAGAAAGCCTGCACCCTCTTGGCCCTTTCTGGAACCGGTTTGAGACCTCTGGGTTAGACCTTACCTGTGTGAAGCGCTTTGAGGCAACTCTGTTGTGATTTGGCACTATATAAATGAAAAATAAATTGAAATTGAAATCACAATATCACCGACTTTGAGACTCCTCCTTGGAGTATGCCAGTGTTGTCTGGTGGCGATATTATAGAGGTACTCTCTTTCCACTGACTCCAGAACTGTTCCGCCAGATACTGAACATGACGCCACCTCTTACGAGCATACATGTCCTCTCTAATGAATCTGCCAGGAGGTGGTAAAGCTGCAATGTGTTTCATAGTAAGCAGCTGATTGGGCGTTAGTGGCTCTGGACTATTTGGATCATTCAGGTTGTCAACTGTGAGAGGACGACTGTTCACAATAGCTGCTGCTTCATAAAGGAATGTCCGCAGAGAGGCATCATCCAGCCTGCCTGATGAAGGTGAAAGAATGGAACGAAAAACATTCCTCCCTGTCTGGATCTGTGTCTCCCACACGCCTCCAGTATGGCTTGTTGTGTGGAGCATTCATGTTGAAGTCGCACCGTTTTTCAGCCAAGAATGTGGTCAAATGACTAGCATCCACTTGCTTAAGAGCTTCTTTGAGTTTGTTTTTAGCACCAACAAAGTTAGATCCTTGATCACATTTTATATCACGTACTGCTCCTCTTATGGCAATGAAACAACGAAGTCCATTAATGAAAGCATCTGTGGACATGTCGTCCAATATTTGAATATGAATAGCACGACAACAAAGGCATGTGAAAAGCAGACCATATCGCTTTTGTACTTTGCGTCCTTGCTTGGTGAAAAATGGACCAAAACAGTCCATTCCACAATAGGTGAATGGTGATGATGGATCTACACACTCAGATGGCAAATCCGCCATCCGCTATTCTTCTGTGAACCTTCTGAGTTTTTGACATGTAACACTTTGGTGCAGATAAGCGGCCACAGCTCTGTTGATTCCTGGAATTCAATATCCATTCGATCGGATTTCATTAACAGTCAGGCCCTTTCCTTGATGTTGAACCTTCTTGTGACAATGTGCAATTATTGTTTTGGTAAGGGCATGATCCTTTGGTATGATAACTGGATGCTTCAGTGACGTAGGCAGTGAAGCATTTTTCAGTCTTCCTCCCACCTTGAGGAGTCCATCTTGATCAAGAAAGGCATCCATCTGAAACAGTTTACTCCGAGTAGGAGGTGGAGTTACCTCACTGAGCAGCCGTATCTCTTCTGGATAGGTTTGCCTCTGCAGGTCCTTTATGATGATGCAGCGTGCATCTTCTCATTCGTAGACAGTGCTGTGATCTGTTGATTTATCACCTCTGACACGACGAATGAGGCGAGCGACTGGTTGGGTTACTTTAGACCATGAAGAAAACTTTGACAAGTGGTCAGAGACTCAATTGCTCCAATGTCTGTGTTTTTAGTGTCTGAATCCTTTTGACTTCAGGATCTCCAATCTGTATTTCTGTACTAACATCCGCAGCTGGAGGCATCTCTTTCTCCCACAGGAACCGAGGTCCTGTGAGCCAGGTTGATGTGAGAATCTCACGTGCGCTTGAACCTCTAGAGGCGAGGTCTGCAGGGTTATCGTTGGTTGAGACATATCTCCATTGCTGAGGAGATGAGTTGAGATGTATTTTCTGTATTCGGTTTGACACAAAGGTGTGAAAACGGCGTGCATCATTGTTAATATATCCCAAAACTACTTTGGAATCAGTCCAGAAATACTCAATACTCAATACTCGTTTGCCAATCCAAGCTCCTCCTTCAGGGTGTTGCTTGCTGTGACTGACACAACAGCAGCTTTCAACTCTAGCCTGGGGATAGTTGTGACCTTAATTGGAGCTACTCTGGACTCTCCCATAACCAGAGCACAATGGACACTTCCATCTTCATTCACCTGTCTCAAATATGAACACTGACCATAACCACATGTGCTTGCATCGGAGAAATGGTGTAGCTCCTTTCTCACAACTTGTCCAAAGCCAGGAGGCACATAGCAGCGAGGTATGGCAATTTTCTCTATAGTTTGCAAGGTCCTTCTTCCAACGTTCCCACACTGGTTGCAGTTCACTGGAAAGGGGATGATCCCAGCTTGTGCCATGCCTACACACTTCCTGAAGCACCCTTTTTCCAGTGAGCAGGAAAAGGGGCAACAAATCTCAGGAGGTCGTTAGCATTCCTTTGCCTCTACTGGTGGTTGGCTCTCACTGCGGTATTGTATCACTTCCTGTTCCGGAGCACAGCGGTGTTTTGCTGTATCTGTTAGCTGTTTAATCTGTGCAATTAGATTGATCTAGTTACCTAGATAACGATTTGTTTCCCAGTGTAATCTTCACGTGCCTTAACTAAAGCACTCCTTCTGCTGAATCACCTCTAAATTATTTACACATTATTCACTTTGCGTGTTTTTAGGAATCCGCTAGCTTAGCGCAGCTACTAGCTCTTAGCCGGTTTAGCATGGCGGCTTCTCCTGTCTCTCCCGCACTTTTCTGCTCTGGGTGTGAAATGTTTAGTTATTCCTCGGCCTCCTTTAGCAGTAACGGTACTTGTAATAAGTGTAGCTTATTCGTAGCTTTGGAGGCCAGGCTGGGCGAATTGGAGACTCGGCTCCGCACCGTGGAAAATTCTACAGCTAGCCAGGCCCCTGTAGTCGGTGCGGACCAAGGTAGCTTAGCCGCCATTAGTTCCCCTCTGGCAGATCCCGAGCAGCCGGGAAAGCAGGCCGACTGGGTGACTGTGAGGAGGAAGCGTAGTTCTAAACAGAAGCCCCGTGTACACCGCCAACCCGTTCACATTTCTAACCATTTTTCCCCACTCGACGACACACCCGCCGAGGATCAAACTCTGGTTATTGGCGACTCTGTTTTGAGAAATGTGAAGTTAGCGACACCAGCAACCATAGTCAATTGTCTTCCGGGGGCCAGAGCAGGCGACATTGAAGGAAATTTGAAACTGCTGGCTAAGGCTAAGCGTAAATTTGGTAAGATTGTAATTCACATCGGCAGTAATGACACCCGGTTACGCCAATCGGAGGTCACTAAAATTAACATTGAATCGGTGTGTAACTTTGCAAAAACAATGTCGGACTCTGTAGTTTTCTCTGGGCCCCTCCCCAATCGGACCGGGAGTGACATGTTTAGCCGCATGTTCTCCTTGAATTGCTGGCTGTCTGAGTGGTGTCCAAAAAATGAGGTGGGCTTCATAGATAATTGGCAAAGCTTCTGGGGAAAACCTGGTCTTGTTAGGAGAGACGGCATCCATCCCACTTTGGATGGAGCAGCTCTCATTTCTAGAAATCTGGCCAATTTTCTTAAATCCTCCAAACTGTGACTATCCAGGGTTGGGACCAGGAAGCAGAGTTGTAGTCTTACACACCTCTCTGCAGCTTCTCTCCCCCTGCCATCCCCTCATTCCCCCATCCCCGTAGAGACGGTGCCTGCTCCCAGACCACCAATAACCAGCAAAAATCTATTTAAGCATAAAAATTCAAAAAGAAAAAATAATATAGGACCTTCAACTGCACCACAGACTAAAACAGTTAAATGTGGTCTATTAAACATTAGGTCTCTCTCTTCTAAGTCCCTATTAGTAAATGATATAATAATTGATCAACATATTGATTTATTCTGCCTTACAGAAACCTGGTTACAGCAGGATGAATATGTTAGTTTAAATGAGTCAACACCCCCGAGTCACACTAACTGCCAGAACGCTCGTAGCACGGGCCGAGGTGGAGGATTAGCAGCAATCTTCCATTCCAGCTTATTAATTAATCAAAAACCCAGACAGAGCTTTAATTCATTTGAAAGCTTGACTCTTAGTCTTGTCCATCCAAATTGGAAGTCCCAAAAACCAGTTTTATTTGTTGTTATCTATCGTCCTCCTGGTCGTTACTGTGAGTTTCTCTGTGAATTTTCAGAACTTTTGTCTGACTTAGTGCTTAGCTCAGATAAGATAATTATAGTGGGCGATTTTAACATCCACACAGATGCTGAGAATGACAGCCTCAACACTGCATTTAATCTATTATTAGACTCAATTGGCTTTGCTCAAAATGTACATGAGTCCACCCACCACTTTAATCATATCTTAGATCTTGTTCTGACTTATGGTATGGAAACTGAAGACTTAACAGTATTCCCTGAAAACTCCCTTCTGTCTGATCATTTCTTAATAACATTTACATTTACTCTGATGGACTACCCAGCAGTGGGAAATAAGTTTCATTACACTAGAAGTCTTTCAGAAAGCACTGTAACTAGGTTTAAGTATATGTTTCCTTCTTTATGTTCCCTAATGCCATATACCAACACAGTGCAGAGTAGCTACCTAAACTCTGTAAGTGAGATAGAGTATCTCGTCAGTAGTTTTACATCCTCATTGAAGACAACTTTGGATGCTGTAGCTCCTCTGAAAAAGAGAGCTTTAAATCAGAAGTGCCTGACTCCGTGGTATAACTCACAAACTCGCAGCTTAAAGCAGATAACCCGTAAGTTGGAGAGGAAATGGCGTCTCACTAATTTAGAAGATCTTCACTTAGCCTGGAAAAACAGTCTGTTGCTCTATAAAAAAGCCCTCCGTAAAGCTAGGACATCTTTCTACTCATCACTAATTGAAGAAAATAAGAACAACCCCAGGTTTCTTTTCAGCACTGTAGCCAGGCTGACAAAGAGTCAGAGCTCTATTGAGCTGAGTATTCCATTAACTTTAACTAGTAATGACTTCATGACTTTCTTTGCTAACAAAATTTTAACTATTAGAGAAAAAATTACTCATAACCATCCCAAAGACGTATCGTTATCTTTGGCTGCTTTCAGTGATGCCGGTATTTGGTTAGACTCTTTCTCTCCGATTGTTCTGTCTGAGTTATTTTCATTAGTTACTTCCTCCAAACCATCAACATGTCTATTAGACCCCATTCCTACCAGGCTGCTCAAGGAAGCCCTACCATTATTTAATGCTTCGATCTTAAATATGATCAATCTATCTTTGTTAGTTGGCTATGTACCACAGGCTTTTAAGGTGGCAGTAATTAAACCATTACTTAAAAAGCCATCACTTGACCCAGCTATCTTAGCTAATTATAGGCCAATCTTCAACCTTCCTTTTCTCTCAAAAATTCTTGAAAGGGTAGTTGTAAAACAGCTAACTGATCATCTGCAGAGGAATGGTCTATTTGAAGAGTTTCAGTCAGGTTTTAGAATTCATCATAGTACAGAAACAGCATTAGTGAAGGTTACAAATGATCTTCTTATGGCCTCGGACAGTGGGCTCATCTCTGTGCTTGTTCTGTTAGACCTCAGTGCTGCTTTTGATACTGTTGACCATAAAATCTTATTACAGAGATTAGAGCATGCCATAGGTATTAAAGGCACTGCGCTGCGGTGGTTTGAATCATATTTGTCTAATAGATTACAATTTGTTCATGTAAATGGGGAATCTTCTTCACAGACTAAAGTTAATTATGGAGTTCCACAAGGTTCTGTGCTAGGACCAATTTTATTCACTTTATACATGCTTCCCTTAGGCAGTATTATTAGACAGTATTGCTTAAATTTTCATTGTTACGCAGATGATATCCAGCTTTATCTATCCATGAAGCCAGAGGACACACACCAATTAGTTAAACTGCAGGAATGTCTTACAGACATAAAGACATGGATGACCTCTAATTTCCTGCTTTTAAACTCAGATAAAACTGAAGTTAGTGTACTTGGCCCCACAAATCTTAGAAACATGGTGTCTAACCAGATCCTTACTCTGGACGGCATTACCCTGACCTCTAGTAATACTGTGAGAAATCTTGGAGTCATTTTTGATCAGGATATATCATTCAAAGCGCATATTAAACAAATATGTAGGACTGCTTTTTTGCATTTACGCAATATCTCTAAAATTAGAAAGGTCTTGTCTCAGAGTGATGCTGAAAAACTAATTCATGCATTTATTTCCTCTAGGCTGGACTATTGTAATTCATTATTATCAGGTTGTCCTAAAAGTTCCCTGAAAAGCCTTCAGTTAATTCAAAATGCTGCAGCTAGAGTACTAACGGGGACTAGAAGGAGAGAGCATATCTCACCCATATTGGCCTCTCTTCATTGGCTTCCTGTTAATTCTAGAATAGAATTTAAAATTCTTCTTCTTACTTATAAGGTTTTGAATAATCAGGTCCCATCTTATCTTAGGGACCTCGTAGTACCATATCACCCCAATAGAGCGCTTCGCTCTCAGACTGCAGGCTTACTTGTAGTTCCTAGGGTTTGTAAGAGTAGAATGGGAGGCAGAGCCTTCAGCTTTCAGGCTCCTCTCCTGTGGAACCAGCTCCCAATTCAGATCAGGGAGACAGACACCCTCTCTACTTTTAAGATTAGGCTTAAAACTTTCCTTTTTGCTAAAGCTTATAGTTAGGGCTGGATCAGGTGACCCTGAACCATCCCTTAGTTATGCTGCTATAGACGTAGACTGTTGGGGGGTTCCCATGATGCACTGTTTCTTTCTCTTTTTGCTCTGTATGCACCACTCTGCATTTCATCATTAGTGATCGATCTCTGCTCCCCTCCACAGCATGTCTTTTTCCTGGTTCTCTCCCTCAGCCCCAACCAGTCCCAGCAGAAGACTGCCCCTCCCTGAGCCTGGTTCTGCTGGAGGTTTCTTCCTGTTAAAAGGGAGTTTTTCCTTCCCACTGTAGCCAAGTGCTTGCTCACAGGGGGTCGTTTTGACCGTTGGGGTTTTACATAATTATTGTATGGCCTTGCCTTACAATATAAAGCGCCTTGGGGCAACTGTTTGTTGTGATTTGGCGCTATATAAAAAAAAAATGGATTGATTGATTGATTCCTGCTAGTGAAAACACATAATCACAAAACTGCATGAAACTATAAAAGGAAAAAGAAAACAACACAATTTGAGCTGGGCACGAAAGGTGGCATGAAAAGAAATGACCATAAACCTTGTGCCCTTATCAACCAGGCGCTAATTTAAACAATACTAGTTTTCTTTCCGTCAGCATCAGCTATACAGACACACTGACCACAAAAAAAAAACTTCAGAAACTTCAGGTTTTTCGGTGAGATGCCTTTCAAAATAAAAGCAGCAAATCTAATGTCTTGTTATAACTGGAGAAATAACCTGGCCTTAGAGAATGCTCAAAAACAATAAATGAATTAACATGAAAAAACAACAAACACGTTTTAGAAATTGTCTGTTATGCAAAAGGTCATTTACATTACATCCTGGGACAGTCCTCTCTGTAGTGGAAAGTGGACATGTTTTGCAGCTTGTTTATGACCCGGAGCTCAAATGTGTCGAGGTGGTTGTGCAGGCGAGAGAACGCAGCTACTCTGGTTAGCTCTGTAGGCTAACACCTACCAACACGTCCTCTCCCATTTGTCTCGTCTTCCCTTCTACACTGGGAACCGAAAAAAAACTGCACTTTTTGCGACTGCTTTGGTGATTGCAGACAAAAACAAAAGAGTACACCATTTACCCGTGTGAAGTTATGCTGTGTTTGTATTGCACAATGGGAGGCTGTCCCCAGAAATGGTCAAATCCCGCGATATCACACAGGGGTTCAAATGAGACTGTGCTGCCCTATTGGAGTAAGCGGTTGAAGATGAGTGAGTGAATATCATTAGGAGTACTGAGAAGTATTAGTGCTCATAAATTTTTTCTCCTGTGGCTGATCTTCTATCAAACCTACATTCATGTTTTATGTGACAGTGAAATTAATGTTTTTAATTTGTTGCTTTCGATTAAACTGAAGACAGACTTCCTGCTTTTATGACATTTTAAAGAGCTGCTTCATTTGAAAGGATAAACATTTATGAATGATGTAATAAGGTAACACTCCTACTGACAGTGTGTTGTGTCCAGCCTCACCTGTGCCTCCTCAGGAGGTGCAGGAGTTGGAGATTCCTGGTCCAGATATCTCTGGAACCAGTCCTCTAACGTGTGTCAACGTAAAGGTCCTCTAAGGCCGAATTCTGCATTAAATCAGTCTCTTCTTCCATTTGAATAAATCTGCAGATAAAGTCATCCAGATAAAGTTATCCATCCATTTGCTGTAACATGGAGACAACATTAAAACTCATCACTTAATTACTAGAAATTACAAAGTGCTTTACACGATAAAAGCATAAAACAGAAAGATAAGAACTCAAAACAAGAATTACACACATCATATTCATTGAAATGGATCAAAAGTGCTATAAAAACTGTACAAAACAAATATGTTTTTGGGTTGACCTGAAGTGATTCAACAGAAGCGGACTTTCTAAAATCCACTATCAGATTAATCCACAATGAAGGAGTGGAAAACTGCAGCCAGACTAACATCCAGTTTTACAACATTAGTGACATAAACAGTCACGAACATCTGCAGATCATCAGGACCACAGTGAGACAATCTGACCAAGAGAGAGGCCATACAGAGAGAACAACAGTGGACCTAGAACAGAAACTTGAGATTCCCCAAAGTTCAGATGCTATATAAAAAACACACTCAGATCCACCTGACAAGCAAATTCTCTGACATAAAAACACCCACCAGCAGAGCCAGACCTCCCTGTACGTTCAGTACGCATGCTGCCTTCGCCTGAAAAGAAAGTCCTGATTCCCCGACAAATCTTAGCATTTGTACAGTAACTTAATTTTAACAACTTTGATGCTGGAATGAAGTGAAACTATGCTTTAAGCCAACAGATTCACAAAAAACAAAAACAAAACCCACAAACACATAAAACAAACTAAACTAAAAACTAAAATTTAAAAAACCCTCCATTAGAGTGAGTTTTAAGAACAATGAGTGGTCAGTTAAACTTGTTTCCACAATTGATGTTTCTAAATTTAAAAGCACTAAGAATCACTCTCTGGTGTTACTGGCAGCAAAGTTAAATAATATCATGACTCCAACAACACTTCAAATTAAATTTTGAAAACCAAAATCCTGTGGAAGGCTTTTACTGTGAAAGCCACAGTGTCATTGTTCAATGACACTGAGTCTAACTTGACAGCACAGAGAAGATGTTAGCTAAACTCTGTTTTTTTGTTGTTGTTGTTTTTGTTCTAAAAATCCATTCTTTTACTAAAAACGGCCAGCAGTGACAATCTGAAGCTTGTATAAAGTTTCAGTAAGTAGATCAGCTGAATGTTCAGCTGAAAGATAGAAGAAAAATGTCACTCACAATCAATCATTTTGACACAATAAATTTTAATTAACATGAGAGTCAGTTTAAATGGAGGGACAAAAAATAAAAGATGAAACAGTTTGTGGGGGGTGCTCCGGGAGTACAGGGTCCGGGGTCCTTTGCTAAGGTCTATCCGGTCCCTGTACGACCGCAGCAGGTGCTTGGTTCGCATTGCCGGTAGTAAGTCAAACCTGTTTCCAGTGCATGTTGGCCTCCACCAGGGCTGTCCTTTGTCACCGGTTCTGTTCATTACTTTTATGGACAGAATTTCTAGGTGCAGGGTGTAGAGGGGGTCCGGTTTGGGAACCACAGAATCTCATTTCTGCTGTTTGCGGATGATGTGGTCCTGTTGGCTTCGTCAAACCAGGAACTCCAGCGTGCATTGAGGCGGTTTGCAGCAGAGTGTGAAGCGTCCGGGATGAAGATCAGCACCTCCAAATCTGAGGCCATGGTTCTCGACCAGAAAAAGGTGCCTTGCCCTCTTCAAGTTGATGGGGTGTCCTTGTCACAAGTGGAGGAGTTTAAGTATCTTGGGGTCTTGTTCACAAGTGAGGGACAGATGGAGCGTGAGATCGACAGACGGATCGGTGCAGTGTCTGCAGTGATGCGATCGCTGTATTGGACCGTCGTGGTGAAGAGAGAGCTGAGCAGGGGGGCAAAGCTCTCGATTTACCGATCGATCTACGTTCCGACCCTCACCTATGGTCATGAGATTTGGCTCATGACTGAAAGAACAAGGTTGCGAGTACAGGCGGCCGAGATGAGTTTCCTCCGCAGGCTGGCTGGGCGCTCCCTTAGAGATAGGGTGAGGAGCTCGGTCACTCAGAAGGAGCTCGAAGTCGAGCCACTGCTCCTCCACGTCGAAATGAGCCAGCTGAGGTGGCTTGGGCATCTTTTCCGGATGCCCCCTGGACGCCTCGCTGGAGAGGTGTTCCGGGCATGTCCCATTGGGAGGAGGCCCCGGGGAAGACCCAGGACATGCTGGAGGGATTACGTCTCTCAGCTGGCTTGGGAATGCCTCAGGGTTCCCCCGGAGGAGCTGGGGGAGGTGTGCGTGGATCGGGAGGTCTGGGCGGCTTTGCTTGAGCTGCTGCCCCTGCGACCCGACCTCAGATAAGTGGAAGAAAATGTATGGATAGATGATGGATGAAACAGTTTAACTTTTATGATTCTAACATTTTATGAAATAAAGAGAAAATTTATTATCAAAGTCCAATTGATTCCCTTAGTTCTGTTTGGTTTATGAAAGGAACACAAAGGTTTAATGATTTATTTAGAAAAAATTCATGAAAATATTAAAACCAGAAGAGGATTCAGACAGCACATACCTCAGCCTGATAATAACTAACCAACTTTTTCTCTGTTTTTAGAAATCAGTCTTTATGATGAGCAGATTAATCTGATGTTTTTAAAACATTTGATTCAAATAATTTGTTTTAACAAACAAACCCACAAATGACACAAAATACACATTACAGTGCATCAACTTCATTATCATTTTGCAGTAATATTTTTTCTGTATATTTTATTTTGAAACATTGTTAAATGTAAAGAGTCTCACCTCGGTGGAGTGTTTACAGTTTAAAAACATGATCTATTGTATAGGACATGATGTTGATATCCCTTAATGAATACTTGAGGCAGACTCTGAGGGATGGTCAATTGAGTGATGGCATCCTTTGGGTTGTCAAGTGGGTGCCCTCCTTCTTGGGTGTTTTGCTGATAAGTCCACGACACCTCCAGAGGATTCAGCAGTGAGTCCCAGCGTCCCAGGTTCACTCCCTGGATGCCATCACCTCACTTGAAGGCCCAGATGGAGTCTTTCGTCTTCATCCACAGCCACTGGCTTCCCGTTTCAGCAGCGGCTGAGAGGTCTTTGACTGCCTGCCAATGGGCTTTCCCTCGCACTCCCATCTGTTATGTGTCGGACGCAGCTCGGAGAACCGACCAGCGTTTGAAGGACCCAGTATGAAATAAGCAGAGCACGGTACAAAGGCTAACTGAATTTAATACATAACAGTGATACAAAAATAACAGAAAGTGCGGTCTGGCGTGGTGCACTCCCAGCAGCGCTAACGGTCCGGAGCCAGAAGCTGTTCGGACCCAAGGACCCCGCCGACACCCCCCAGGTGGCCGCAACAAACCGAGTCTGTGAAAGAAGGAACCATTATGTGAGTCCACACTCTACACACAGAGAGAACACTTAAAGGTGTACAAACAGCAAACACTTCCTGGCTTGATTACTAATCAGCTTCCCAACCTGCAGGCATGGAACATCCAGTTCACAAAACTCCACTGCAGTGGAAGCCGATACATGACTAACATACAGCTCAATATAAAAAGGTGTGAGGGACACCACATTTACTGACTGTATAAATGTTAGTCACAAAATCTAACGTACCTCAGGAAGTGTGCTGACGAGCGTGAGACCTCACCCCCTCCTCTTTCACAGACCGTGCATCAAACCCTGGACGTTCTCTGCATCCACTGATGATGAGATGGCTCCCGAGACGACGATCTCACCCGTCTGGTCACAAGGTCGAGTCTCTGGCAAATACACACTGTATACTCCAGTCTTAAATGCCACCATGTTCCAATCCATATAGATGCACCTCAGCTGTGAGTCCTGACGAGCCGCAGGTGATCAGGGTGAGGTCCTGATAACCTCAGCAACACAGCCACTCAGTCCCAAATGCAAGCCACCTGGAAGGAAAAACAAAAGACAGAAACAAAAAGGCAGCCAGGCCCCCCCAGCCATATAACACCATCTCCCTGAGCAGCCTGGATGTTGAGGTGGCTACAAATCCTCTGCAGCCTACTTCCACTGGACGTACCTTCACATTCCAGCCTTGTTGTTGCGCATCGGCTGCGAGTTCAGCGTACCTCAACCTTTTCCGCTCATAGGCTTCCTCCACTGCGCCCTCCCAGGGCACAGTGAGCTCGATGATGTAGACGAGCTTGAACGAGGATGACCACAGAACAAGGTCTAGTCGCAGGTTGGTGGTTGTGATTTCTGCTGGGAAGCACAGTTTCTTGTCCAAGTCTGCCAACAGCTTCCAGTCCCGCGCTCTGCCCAGCTGATCAGTTTCTGATCTTACAGTTCTGAGGTTGGTTTGCCGCTCGCCCTCCCAAACAAATGATGTTGGCTGCCACTGGGATGAAGGGGAAGGAAGGGCATTCACATTTGTCCGCCGACTTTCCAACACTGCCGCAAGACACTTTAGCACTTGGTTATGCCGCCAGGTGTAAGGCCTTGGGCGAGGCTGGCCTTGCATCCCACTAAGATGTGCTTCAGTGTTGCTGGACTTGGGCATAGAGGGCACATGGGGTCTTCAGCATACCACTGGCTTAGGTTTGCGGGGGGGAGGCAGGACATCATAGGCAGCCCTGATGGCAAAGCTCGCCCTAAATGCCTCTATCTCCCATAGCTCTTTCCAGGAGATCTTCCTCTTCTCCAGTCCTTCCCATGCCATCCACTGCCCTTGCTTCCCCTGCTCCACAGCCAGGACAGGTGCAGACGAGAAGCGCCGTTTCAACTCCTTGAACGCGGCATCACACCGATCCGACCAGGTGAAGGGGACTTTTGGAGAGGTCAGGGCTGTCAGGGGGCTAACTACCTGACTGTAGCCCTTAATGAACCTCCTGTAGCAATTTGCAAAGCCGAGGAACTGTTGCAGCTTCCTACGGCTGGTGGGTTGGGGCCAGTCTCTCACCGCCGCAACCTTGGCCGGATCAGGAGCGACGGAGTTGGGGGAGATGATAAACCCCAGGAAGGACAAAGAGGTGCGGTGAAACTCACACTTCTCGCCCTTCACAAACAGCCGGTTCTCCAACAACCGCTGCAGGACCTGACGTACATGCCGGACATGAGTCTCAGGATCCGGAGAAAAGATGAGTATATCGTCTAGATATACGAAGACGAATCGGTGCAGGAAATCCCGCAAGACATCATTAACTAATGCTTGGAACGTCGCGGGGGCGTTTGTGAGGCGGAACGGCATGACCAGGTACTCAAAGTGACCTAAGGGGGTGTTAAATGCCGTCTTCCACTCGTCTCCCTTCCGGATCCGAACCAGGTGATACGCATTTCTAAGATCTAGCTTCGTGAATATCTGGGCTCCATGCAGGGGCGTGAACACTGAATCCAACAAGGGCAACGGGTATCGATTACGAACCGTGATTTCGTTCAGCCCCCTATAATCAATGCATGGACGAAGTCCGCCGTCTTTTTTACCCACAAAAAAGAAACCTGCACCCATCGGGGAGGTGGAATTCCGGATCAACCCGGCGGCTAAAGAGTCCCGGATGTAGGTCTCCATTGATTCGCGCTCAGGTCGTGAGAGGTTGTACAGCCTGCTGGACGGGAACTCAACGCCTGGAACCAAATCAATGGCACAATCGTACGGACGGTGGGGGGGAAGGGTGAGCGCCAGATCCTTACTGAACACATCCACAAGGTCATGGTACTCCCCCGGCACCGTCCCAAGATTGGGCGGGACTCTGACCTCCTCCTTAGCCTGGGAACCGGGAGGAACTGAGGAACCTAAACATACCCGATGGCAGGTTTCGCTCCACTGAACCACTACCCCGGACGGCCAATCGATCCGGGGATTGTGTTTTAACATCCAAGGGAACCCGAGAATCACACGGGAGGTGGCAGGAGTCACAAAAAACTCGATCTCCTCCCGGTGGTTCCCTGACACCACCAGAGTTACTGGTGGTGTCTTATGTGTGATTAGAGGGAGTAGGGAGCCATCTAGCGCCCGCACCTGCACAGGCGAGGTAAGCGCCACCAGAGGGAGCCCTGCCTCCCTGGCCCATCTGCTGTCTAGCAGATTCCCTTCAGAGCCCGTGTCCACCAGTGCTGGGGCCTTCAGGGTTAAATCCTCATAAAGGATTGTAACTGGGAGTCGTGTGGCGATATGGGTATGTCCCACGTGAATGTTTTGGCCCACCCCTAACCCAGTTTCTAGGGGCGGGCGTTGGTGTTTAACCGCTCGGGGCAGTTCCTCACTTGATGCTCTATTGAGCCACAAACAAAGCACGCTCCGCGGACCAGCCTCCTCTGTCTATCTGGTGCCCTAAATGTGGCCCTGCTCGTGTCCATAGCTTCATCAGCAGGGGGAGCTGTAACCACACGGAGCGTAGAGGCCGTGGAGCGTGGGGAGGGCGGAACTCGGTCGGAACCGGAAGGGAGAGCGACGGCGCGTGCCCGGCCACGCCCTTCGTCTCGCTCCCGACGGCGTTCTTCTAACCGATTGTCTAATCGTATAACGAGATCAATAAGCCCGTCTAAATCCCGCGGTTCGTCCTTGGCCACCAGGTGCTCCTTCAGGACCAACGACAGTCCGTTTACGAAGGCGGCACGGAGGGCAGTGCTATTCCAGCCGGACCTCGCAGCCGTGATGCGGAAGTCGACTGCATAAGCAGCTGCGCTCCGGCGCCCCTGTCTCATTGACAGCAGCACGGCTGAAGCGGTCTCTCCTCTATTTGGGTGATCGAACACTGTTCTGAATTCCCTCACAAACCCATCATATGTCAGAAGGAGCCGTGAATTTTGCTCCCAGAGCGCTGTAGCCCAAGCGCGTGCCTCACCGCGAAGCAGATTAATCACATAAGCTATCTTACTAGCATCAGTCGCGTACATGACGGTACGTTGTGCGAAGACGAGCGAACACTGCATAAGAAAGTCCGCGCATGTCTCCACACAACCCCCGTACGGCTCTGGAGGGCTTATGTATGCTTCAGGGGAAGGTGGGAGGGGTCGTTGAACGACCTGTGGAATGTCACTGTTGCGCACAGGATCGACAGGAGGGGGAGCCGCAGCAGCGCCCTGAGGGCGCACTTCCACCTGCGCGGCGAGAGCCTCCACCCTGCGGTTAAGGAGGACGTTCTGCTCGGTCATTAGATCCAACCAAGCCGTAAAAGCGGTGAGGATTCGCTGCAACTCACCGATCATTCCTCCTGCAGACGCCTGTGCGCCCTGCTCTTCCATTGGCCGTTCAACAGCCGGTTGACGCCCCTCGGGGTCCATGACGTTGGCCGAGATATCCTGTTGTGAAAGTGTAGGAACACAGACCCACAACAGGGGGCGCAAATGAATGGACAATGGAGGTAGCCAAATAACAACACTTTACTGTTGTGAAAAAGCACAACAAACACAACAGATTACAACAATAGACAAAGGAGTCAATTCACAAAATGTGTCACGTGGGCAGGCTCGAAGATAAGAGACGTCTGTCCAAAGCAGAACCGGAACCACACGATTTCCTCCGCCACCGAACCCCGGGAATACTGGAGCTGCCAAGTCCCGAACTCCCAGGTGACCACTGCCTCCGCGTGTCGGATCTGGTACTGCTGGCGAGGAACAAAAACAGTTAAATGTGGGTGCGTTTGCACCCAGCAACCCGTATGGCGGGAAAACCACCTCCACCTCTCGTCGGAAGAATGTCTGCTATTTCACGCACAAAAGTAACAAAGTGTTAATGTCGAAAAAAGACAACACAGTCGGCTGAGTACGGTACCTTCAAGGTAGAGCGATATCTCGGCAAATAGGTGGAGATGTCATCCTGCTGATATACCACTGCTGATCTGATGATTGGTGACAGCTGTCGTAGGCGATAAGTGACAGCTGTCACCCAGGCTGCTCCTGTGAGGCGGCAGCGCCCTCTGGTGCCTGGAGCCCGCACTCCAGACAGGGCGCCCTCTGGTGGTGATGGGCCAGCAGTACCTCCTCTTCAGCGGCCCACACAACAAAAAGGTCACTGGACAGATGTGTTTGTCAATGCCAATACCTTTGCAGGAAAATAATGGTCCAAGTCTTCAGGGTCCTGGTGTTACCTGTCTTACTGTATGGCTGTGAGACTTGGACATTAACCAGTGACCTAAGGTGATGACTGAATGACTTAGGTACCAGGTCTCTTTGCAAGACCCTTGGGTGCTACTTTAATAACTTTGTATTAAATTAACAGGTTTTTTTTTCAGAAGATTCAAATGGGAAGGATCATTTGCATTGTGAGGGAGGGGAGCTTCAACTGGTACAATATTTTGTCCATGTGGGCGTGATCCAACATGCATGTGCCCAACGATCAATAAAAAATACAGACAGTATGGTACTGCATGTGTAACTTGTACTGTGTCTGTTCCTCACTCAAACAGTGAGATTAAAATCCATTTCCAAGGGTTCGAGTGTCTGTTGCTAGAATGTCTTCTCGTGTCAGTGAGTGAGGTTTATGCATTTTCATATGGTAAATCTGTCTGAAATAGGCAGTTCTCAAATGCTAAATGACTGCAAGGAGACTGGTGAAGGAAGCCACCAAGACACCTATGACATCTCTGAAAACATACAGTCTTTTGTAGATGTAATTAGAGAAACTGGGGCTAGCACAGCTTTTGTCTGTTGCATTACAGATAATTGGCAAAGCTTCTGGGGAAAACCTGGTCTTGTTAGGAGAGACGGCATCCATCCCACTTTGGATGGAGCAGCTCTCATTTCTAGAAATCTGGCCAATTTTCTTAAATCCTCCAAACCGTGACTAACCAGGGTTGGGACCAGGAAGCAGAGTTGTAGTCTTACACACCTCTCTGCAGCTTCTCTCCCCCTGCCATCCCCTCATTACCCCATCCCCGTAGAGACGGTGCCTGCTCCCAGACCACCAATAACCAGCAAAAATCTATTTAAGCATAAAAATTCAAAAAGAAAAAATAATATAGGACCTTCAACTGCACCACAGACTAAAACAGTTAAATGTGGTCTATTAAACATTAGGTCTCTCTCTTCTAAGTCCCTGTTAGTAAATGATATAATAATTGATCAACATATTGATTTATTCTGCCTTACAGAAACCTGGTTACAGCAGGATGAATATGTTAGTTTAAATGAGTCAACACCCCCGAGTCACACTAACTGCCAGAACGCTCGTAGCACGGGCCGAGGCGGAGGATTAGCAGCAATCTTCCACTCCAGCTTATTAATTAATCAAAAACCCAGACAGAGCTTTAATTCATTTGAAAGCTTGTCTCTTAGTCTTGTCCATCCAAATTGGAAGTCCCAAAAACCAGTTTTATTTGTTATTATCTATCGTCCACCTGGTCGTTACTGTGAGTTTCTCTGTGAATTTTCAGAACTTTTGTCTGACTTAGTGCTTAGCTCAGATAAGATAATTATAGTGGGCGATTTTAACATCCACACAGATGCTGAGAATGACAGCCTCAACACTGCATTTAATCTATTATTAGACTCGATTGGCTTTGCGCAAAATGTAAATGAGTCCACCCACCACTTTAATCATATCTTAGATCTTGTTCTGACTTATGGTATGGAAATTGAAGACTTAACAGTATTCCCTGAAAACTCCCTTCTGTCTGATCATTTCTTAATAACATTTACATTTACTCTGATGGACTACCCAGCAGTGGGGAATAAGTTTCATTACACTAGAAGTCTTTCAGAAAGCACTGTAACTAGGTTTAAGTATATGTTTCCTTCTTTATGTTCCCTAATGCCATATACCAACACAGTGCAGAGTAGCTACCTAAACTCTGTAAGTGAGATAGAGTATCTCGTCAGTAGTTTTACATCCTCATTGAAGACAACTTTGGATGCTGTAGCTCCTCTGAAAAAGAGAGCTTTAAATCAGAAGTGCCTGACTCCGTGGTATAACTCACAAACTCGCAGCTTAAAGCAGATAACCCGTAAATTGGAGAGGAAATGGCGTCTCACTAATTTAGAAGATCTTCACTTAGCCTGGAAAAAGAGTCTGTTGCTCTATAAAAAAGCCCTCCGTAAAGCTAGGACATCTTACTACTCATCACTAATTGAAGAAAATAAGAACAACCCGAGGTTTCTTTTCAGCACTGTAGCCAGGCTGACAAAGAGTCAGAGCTCTATTGAACCGAGTATTCCTTTAACTTTAACTAGTAATGACTTCATGACTTTCTTTGCTAATAAAATTTTAACTATTAGAGAAAAAATTACTCATAACCATCCCAAAGATGTATCGTTATCTTTGGCTGCTTTCAGTGATGCCGGTATTTGGTTAGACTCTTTCTCTCAGATTGTTCTGTCTGAGTTATTTTCATTAGTTACTTCATCCAAACCATCAACATGTCTATTGGACCCCATTCCTACCAGGCTGCTCAAGGAAGCCCTACCATTAATTAATGCTTTGATCTTAAATATGATCAATCTATCTTTATTAGTTGGCTATGTACCACAGGCTTTTAAGGTGGCAGTAAATAAACCATTACTTAAAAAGCCATCACTTGACCCAGCTATGTTAGCTAATTATAGGCCAATCTCCAACCTTCCTTTTCTCTCAAAAATTCTTGAAAGGGTAGTTGTAAAACAGCTAACTGATCATCTGCAGAGGAATGGGCTATTTGAAGAGTTTCAGTCAGGTTTTAGAATTCATCATAGTACAGAAACAGCATTAGTGAAGGTTACAAATGATCTTCTTATGGCCTCAGACAGTGGACTCATCTCTGTGCTTGTTCTGTTAGACCTCAGTGCTGCTTTTGATACTGTTGACCATAAAATTTTATTACAGAGATTAGAGCATGCCATAGGTATTAAAGGCACTGCGCTGCGGTGGTTTGAATCATAGTTATCTAATAGATTACAATTTGTTCATGTAAATGGGGAATCTTCTTCACAGACTAAGGTTAATTATGGAGTTCCACAAGGTTCGGTGCTAGGACCAATTTTATTCACTTTATACATGCTTCCCTTAGGCAGTATTATTAGACGGCATGGCTTAAATTTTCATTGTTACGCAGATGATACCCAGCTTTATCTATCCATGAAGCCAGAGGACACACACCAATTAGCTAAACTGCAGGATTGTCTTACAGACATAAGGACATGGATGACCTCTAATTTCCTGCTTTTAAACTCAGATAAAACTGAAGTTATTGTACTTGGCCCCACAAATCTTAGAAACATGGTATCTAACCAGATCCTTACTCTGGATGGCATTACCCTGACCTCTAGTAATACTGTGAGAAATCTTGGAGTCATTTTTGATCAGGATATGTCATTCAAAGCGCATATTAAACAAATATGTAAGACTGCTTTTTTGCATTTACGCAATATCTCTAAAATTAGAAAGGTCTTGTCTCAGAGTGATGCTGAAAAACTAATTCATGCATTTATTTCCTCTAGGCTGGACTATTGTAATTCATTATTATCAGGTTGTCCTAAAAGTTCCCTGAAAAGCCTTCAGTTAATTCAAAATGCTGCAGCTAGAGTACTGACGGGGACTAGAAGGAGAGAGCATATCTCACCCATATTGGCCTCTCTTCATTGGCTTCCTGTTAATTCTAGAATAGAATTTAAAATTCTTCTTCTTACTTATAAGGTTTTGAATAATCAGGTCCCTTCTTATCTTAGGGACCTCATAGTACCATATCACCCCAATAGAGCGCTTCGCTCTCAGACTGCAGGCTTACTTGTAGTTCCTAGGGTTTGTAAGAGTAGAATGGGAGGCAGAGCCTTCAGCTTTCAGGCTCCTCTCCTGTGGAACCAGCTCCCAATTCAGATCAGGGAGACAGACACCCTCTCTACTTTTAAGATTAGGCTTAAAACTTTCCTTTTTGCTAAAGCTTATAGTTAGGGCTGGATCAGGTGACCCTGAACCATCCCTTAGTTATGCTGCTATAGACTTAGACTGCTGGGGGGTTCCCATAATGCAGAGTGTTTCTTTCTCTTTTTGCTCTGTATGCACCACTCTGCATTTAATCATTAGTGATTGATCTCTGCTCCCCTCCACAGCATGTCTTTTTCCTGGTTCTCTCCCTCAGCCCCAACCAGTCCCAGCAGAAGACTGCCCCTCCCTGAGCCTGGTTCTGCTGGAGGTTTCTTCCTGTTAAAAGGGAGTTTTTCCTTCCCACTGTCGCCAAGTGCTTGCTCACAGGGGGTCGTTTTGACCTTTGGGGTTTTTACGTAATTATTGTATGGCCTTGCCTTACAATATAAAGCGCCTTGGGGCAACTGTTTGTTGTGATTTGGCGCTATATAAATAAAATTGATTTGAATTGAATTGAATTGAATTACCACAACTTCATGGTAGAGCGTAGCAGAAGGATTGCAATACCAGCACAATCTTGGCTCAAATCTCCCATATGGTCAGATCAGGTCTGGAAGCATGCGTGTCACTGCATCCACCACGCGATGGAACCGTCTTGCTTCCTGGATAGCAATCACCCAGGCTGGCCCATACCCACATACCCACCTCTTGAATGAAAGCATCCATCTGCTGTAGCCAGCTGCAAGGCGTCCCCTTGACCTTCTCCAGCTGCTGTGGTCCTGAACAGTCCAACATACATTACTGTGCACGTTTTAGGCAAATTTAATGCATCATAAAAGCATTAAAAAGCATGAAAACCTTGTAAATATTCATAAAGAAATGAAATGTGTGTTGAATTTCAACTTTATGTTGGGAAGGTGTCGTAGCACGGACCCACAACAGGGGGCGCAAATGAACGGACAATGAGTAAGCCAAAAGGTAACAATTTAATGTTGTGATAATACACAACTAAATGTGTCGTAATTCTCACAGTCAATAAACACCAGGTGACGTGTGGGCAGGCTCGAAGATAGAAGACGCCCGACGAGAGAGAAGCCGCGTCCCACACGGCCTCCACCACCAACGGTCTGAAGAACACCGGAGCCGCCAAGTCCCGAGTCCCCAGGTGGCCTCTGTCTTCGGCTGTCGACCCTGGTACTGCTGGCAGAAAACAGAAAGATGATGTATGAGTGTGAGTCCGCACACTCAGTAATTTACAGTCCAAACACAGTTGGGAGGGAGCACCTCCACCTCCAAATCACACACACTCGTGCAGCTCCTGGTCAACCACTTATCGGTTTTGGGGTGTGAGGCGAAGCCGTCGCAGTCACACCAAACGCCAAAAATCCCAGATAAGGAATACCAACAGGAAAAACAGCTGCAAAACAGATCAGATTATTATTCGCAATAATCACAGCAGAGAAGTGTACCTTGGTACTGGTAGTCGATTTCTCGGCGGGGAGGTGGAGTTGCAGTCCGGCTTTTATGGTAGTGATGATAACGAGTGACAGCTGGTGCAGAGGATGAGTGACAGCTGTCACTTCTTCTGGGTCTGGCGCCCTCTCGTGCTTGGAGCCCGCACTCCAAGCAGGGCGCCCTCTGGTGGTGGTGGGCCAGCAGTACCTCCTCTTCAGCGGCCCACACAACAGGACCCCCCCCTCAATGGGCGCCTCCTGGCGTCCGACCAGGCTTGTCCGGATGTCTTGTGTAGAATTCGGCCAGGAGGGCCGGGTCCAGGATGAAGCTCCTCTTCACCCAGGAGCGTTCTTCAGGTCCATACCCCTCCCAGTCCACCAGATATTGGAAACCCCGGCCCTTACGACGGACGTCCAGGAGCCTGCGGACTGTCCAGGCAGGCTCCCCGTCAATGAGCCGGGCAGGAGGCGGCGTAGGTCCCGGAGTACAGAGGGGCGAGGTGTGGTGTGGTTTGAGACGGGAAACATGAAAGACAGGGTGAATCCGCAGTGAAGCCGGGAGTTGAAGCTTCACTGCGGCTGGGTTGATGATCTTGAGGATACGAAAGGGTCCGATGAATCTGTCCTTTAGTTTTGGGGAGTCGACACACAAAGGGATGTCCTTGGTCGAGAGCCACACCTCCTGCCCGGGCTGGTATGTTGGGGCCGGGGAACGTCGGCGGTCCGCATGGGTCTTGGCCCTCGTCCGGGCTTTTAACAGGGCAGAGCGGGCGGTCCGCCACACCCGGCGGCACCTCCTGAGGTGGGCCTGGACCGAGGGCACACCGACCTCTCCCTCCACCAGCGGGAACAATGGGGGCTGGAACCCCAAACAAGCCTCAAAAGGGGAGAGGCCGGTAGCAGACGAGACTTGGCTGTTATGGGCATACTCGATCCAGGCCAGATGGTGACTCCAGGCCGCCGGGTGCGCGGAGGTGACGCAGCGAAGGGCCTGTTCCAACTCCTGGTTAGCCCGCTCTGCCTGGCCGTTGGTCTGGGGGTGGTACCCGGACGAGAGACTCACGGTGGCCCCCAGCTCCTTACAGAAACTCTTCCACACCTGCGAAGAGAACTGGGGACCACGATCTGATACAATGTCCGATGGTATCCCATGCAGCCGCATGACGTGGTGGACCAGAAGGTCTGCCGTCTCCTGGGCTGTCGGGAGCTTCGGGAGGGCCACGAAGTGGGCCGCCTTGGAGAACCGGTCCACTATCGTGAGAATAACGGTGTTGCCCTGGGACGGCGGGAGGCCCGTGATGAAGTCCAGGCCGATGTGAGACCAGGGGCGATGAGGCACCGGCAGGGGCTGGAGGAGTCCCGTCGTCCTCCGATGGTCTGCCTTGCCCCTGGCGCAGATGGTACAGGCCTGGACGTAGTCCCGGACGTCGTAGTCCAGGGACGCCCACCAGAAGTGCTGCTGGACTACTGCCACGGTCCTACGCACTCCGGGATGACAGGAGAGCTTGGATCCGTGACAGAAGTCCAATACGGCAGCTCTTGCCTCTGGTGGGACGTACAGTCTGTTCTTGGGGCCAGTCCCCGGGTCCGGGCTCCTTGTCAGGGCCTCCCGGACGGTCTTCTCCACGTCCCAGGTGAGGGTGGCCACGACAGTGGACTCGGGGATGATGGTCTCGGTGGGGTTCGACAGCCCCGCTTTGGCTTCTTCGTGTACCCGGGACAATGCATCTGGTTTTTGGTTCTTGGTCCCGGGGCGATACGTGATCTGGAAGTCAAAGCGCCCGAAGAACAGAGACCAGCGGGCTTGCCTGGGGTTCAGCCGCTTGGCGGTCCGGATGTACTCCAGGTTCCGATGGTCAGTGAAAACCGTGAAGGGCAACGATGCCCCCTCCAGCAGGTGTCTCCACTCTTCAAGAGCCTCCTTCACCGCAAGAAGTTCCCGATTGCCGACGTCATAGTTCCGTTCAGCTGGGGTCAACCTGCGGGAATAAAAGGCACAAGGATGGAGGACTTTATCAGCCTCCACGCTCTGGGACAGCACGGCTCCTATCCCTGAGTCAGAGGCGTCCACCTCTACTATGTACTGGCGATCAGGATCAGTTCTGGTGCAGTCGAGAACCGGCGTTTCAACTCCTGGAACGCGGCTTCGCACCGATCCGACCAGGCGAAGGGGACCTTGGTGGAGGTCAGGGCAGTCAGGGGGCTAACTACCTGACTGTAACCTTTAATGAACCTCCTGTAGAAATTTGCAAAGCCTAGGAACTGCTGTAGTTTCCTGCGGCTTGTTGGTTGGGGCCAATCTCTCACCGCCGCAACCTTAGCCGGATCAGGGGCGACGGAGTTGGAGGAGATGATGAACCCCAGGAAGGACAAAGAAGTGCGGTGGAACTCGCACTTCTCGCCCTTCACAAACAGCCGGTTCTCCAACAACCGCTGTAGGACCTGACGTACATGCTGGACATGGGTCTCAGGGTCCGGGGAAAAGATGAGTATATCGTCCAGATATACGAAGACGAACCGATGCAGGAAGACCCGCAAGACGTCATTTACCAAAGCTTGGAACGTCGCGGGGGCGTTAGTGAGGCCGAACGGCATGACCAGGTACTCAAAATGACCTAACGGGGTGTTGAATGCCGTCTTCCATTCGTCTCCCTTCCGGATCCGAACCAGGTGGTACGCGTTTCTAAGATCCAATTTTGTGAAAATTTGGGCTCCATGCAGGGGCGTGAACACTGAATCTAACAGAGGTAACGGGTATCGGTTGCGAACCGTGATCTCGTTCAGCCCTCTGTAATCAATGCATGGACGGAGTCCGCCGTCTTTCTTGCCCACAAAAAAGAAACCAGCACCCATCGGGGAGGTGGAGTTCCGGAT
Source organism: Thalassophryne amazonica (assembly GCF_902500255.1). Lineage (NCBI taxonomy): Eukaryota > Metazoa > Chordata > Actinopteri > Batrachoidiformes > Batrachoididae > Thalassophryne > Thalassophryne amazonica. The sequence continues at coordinate 87,557,820 of NC_047106.1, read as the reverse complement.
CAGCCCGGCAGCTAAGGAGTCCCGGATGTAGGTCTCCATTGATTCGCGTTCCGGACGTGAGAGGTTGTACAGCCTGCTGGACGGGTACTCAGCGCCCGGGACCAAATCGATGGCACAATCATACGGTCGGTGCGGGGGAAGAGTGAGTGCCAGATCTTTGCTGAAAACGTCAGCAAGATCGTGGTACTCCTTTGGCACCGCCGATAGATTGGGGGGAACTTTGACCTCCTCATTAGCCGTAGTGCCGGGAGGAACCGAGGATCCTAAGCACTCCCGGTGGCAGGTTTCGCTCCACTGCGTCACAACCCCAGACGGCCAATCAATCCGGGGATTGTGCTTCACCATCCATGGAAAGCCCAAAATCACTCGGGAGGTAGAAGGTGTTACATGGAACACTATCTCCTCCCTGTGATTCCCAGACACAACCAAAGTCACTGGTTGTGTCTGATGTGTGATTAATGGAAGCAGGGTGCCATCTAGTGCTCGCACCTGCAATGGTGCCGGCAGAGCCACCAGAGGGAGCCCTACTTCCTTTACCCATCTGCTGTCCAGCAGATTCCCTTCAGACCCTGTGTCTATCAGTGCTGGGGCATGAAGGGTTAAATCCCCACAAAGGATGGTTACTGAGATTCGTGCAGATTTGCGGGGTTTTCCCGCGTGCGTGTTATGACCCACCCTTAGCCCAGTTTCTAAGGACGGGCGTTGTAGTTTGACCGTTTTAGGGCAGTCCCTCTGCATGTGCTCGCAAGAGCCGCAGACGAAACACTCCCCGCGGGCCAGCCTCCTTTGTCTGATGTTTGATTTTAATTTGGCCCTGCTCGTGTCCCTAGCCTCCTCAGCAGGGGGAGCTGTAGCCACACGGAGCTCTCTGGCAGTGAAGCGTGGGGACGACGTCATCTTATCGGAACCGGAAGGGGGAGGGACGACTCGTGCCCGGTCACGCCTCCCGGCCTGCTCCCGACGATGCTCATTTAAACGGTTGTCTAAACGTATAACCAAATCGATCAGCCCGTCCAATTCCCGCGGTTCCTCCTTGGCCAGTAGGTGCTCCTTAAGGACCGGGGACAGTCCATTTACAAAGGCGGCGCGGAGCGCAACGTTATTCCAGCCGGACCTCGCTGCCGCGATGCGGAAGCCGACTGCATACTCGGCTGCGCTACGGCGCCCCTGTCTCATCGACAGCAGCACGTTCGAAGCGGTCTCGCCTCTGTTGGGATGATCAAACACTTGTTTGAATTCCCGTACAAACCCAGTATAAGACGTTAGGAGCCGTGAATTCTGCTCCCAAAGCGCCGTAGCCCATGCGCGTGCCTTTCCTCGAAGCAAATTAATAACATAAGCCACCCGGCTAGCGTCTGATGCGTACATGATGGGGCGCTGTGAAAAGACGAGCGAACACTGTTGTGTGTTGGGGGGTGTGGCTGGATGTTTTGGTGTTCTTTTCTTTTCTTTGCTCCTCAGGTGGCATGGAAACTGATTTGTCTGTGGAGAAGGTGCTGGCTGAAGAATCCTCACCCTCATCAACATCATGTGAAGCACCTGTGACTGGTGCTCACATGCAACCTTAAAGACTTTCAGCTGAAGCAGATAATTGGATGGCGTTCTGCTTTTAAGGCATGTGTGATTCAAGCAGAACTGCCGGGAACTCTACCTTGTGATGTTCGTTTGTGAGACGCTGAGGACCGCACCTGGGTTTGACACATCGAGCCGTGAAGCAAGGAAGGGTGAGGACACATGCTGTCAGCACACATTAAAGGTAATTAAGTATTTGACTAATTGTTGATAGTAACTTGGTGTTTTGTTACACAGTATACTTGAATTGTGATGAGAATTGTGCAGCTTGCTTCTCACTGCTGTGGCGTGCAGGATAAGTGATCCTCCACTTGTTGTGAGAAGCTGCTCATTTGCATAAAGATAAAAAGTACAGACCTGAATGTGTTGCTGATAGCGTGTGTCTTTTGAAAGATATTGTTGTAACTGCTGACTTACCTCACATCTTCTTTGCTTCACAGAGAGTCAGTTTGTCGTGTCCACCTGGGGGGTGTTTGTCTGGTGGTAGTGGGTCCAGGAGCGCCGGACTTCTCTCCTTGCGGGCGCTGGAGAGCGTGCCAGCAGTCACTCCTCCAGAAGGACGTTGGTTTTGGTTTTGTACATTTTATTTAGGCACAGGTGAAAAATAAATTGTTTTTGTTGTTGGAACCGCTTTCTGGTTATTTTTAGCGCTGGGTTCTGTCTGACGCAGGTTCGCTCCTCAATCCGCGTCGACACATAACAGTAGTTCCCGGCCATTCCATAATGGACCCAGCGGCAGAAGCGGTTCCTTTTGTCGAAAAAGTTCAAGAACACTTGGAGAACATACGGGAGCAATTACAGCATTTCGCGAACCAAATTAAACAAACAGACGCCCGTGTTACGGAGCTTGCAGCGCAAGCCGTTCTGCTTCCTGCTGCTCCAGCTGCGGCACTATCGATACCGGTGCCGATAACTCCGTCACCCACAGGTTGGAACGCCGCAGTTTTACGAGGCGTATTTGTAGATGGGTTGGGTGAGTCATTGAAAGACGAGCTGGTAGTCCGTGACGAGCCAAACGAATTAGATGAGCTAATATCGTTGGTGATTCGTCTAGATGATCGGATGAAGGAGCGTGGACGCAAGAGAGGACGCCCATCAGAGCGGGTTTTTTCGTCTCGGGGCTTTCCCCGACACAGATCTGGGCCGCCTCTTCTTTGCCCCACTGAGGCTCCTCCGACGGGACCTCTGGCTCCTCCTGTTGACGAGCCCATGCAGCTCGGACGAGCAGAGATTACTGTATTGCCCCGACATGTAAACGTCAAGAGAAATAATGGTGACGTGTCTCCAAGTGTTCCGGGACAGGCAACATAACACACATAAAAAAAAAATTAAAAAAAAATCTAGCACGGGTAAATGTTTTTTCCTTAAATAGGGGTTATAATTGTATGGGGAGTCAGAGGCGTATCTGGTGGAGTGACTGTTAGGCGGTTGGAAGTCCACCTGAGCTCACGTCATTATTAATTTTTTATGTGTTTTTAGGTATTTTCTGTTTGGGTTGTTGGGTCGTTTTATTTTGTTGTTTTTTATTTCTCTACATCCCTAACCCCAACCTCACTTGCCCCAAGACCGTTTGTCTTGTGGGTGGTGGGGTGGTGCAGGTTGGTCACGCTGAGCATTCTCAGAAGACCTCTGCACCTAGGGGGGGGTGTTAGAAGCGTTTTTTTTGGTTTGGTTAGGGCCCGGTTCCACTCCAGCCTCGGTGAGCCTTTGTACCGTTCGTCATTGGTGTTGCCGGGGTGTGGTGCAGCGGAGACTTACCTCAGTCGGAGGGGTGGGCCGATCTGTTGCCGTTCGCCATTTCGGTAGTTACACCCCTCCCGAGAGGCTGGGGTATGGTCGAGTTGGGGCACCGGACGTATTTCCGGTTCTCTGCTGCGCCTTGGGGTTGGAGCTGGGTTAGTTTTTTTTCTGTTCCCTTCTCCGGCTTGATATTTTGAGCCATTCGCCAAAATTGAGCCGCCGAAGGCTCTGGGAGGGACCTGGGGTCTTTCGAGGTGCCGGGGAGGGTAACAGGGTTTACAGTCATTTATATCCCCCCGGGGTTGTTTTTGGTAGTCCTCCGGGGGTTGATGTTTGATTTTGTTCTGTTTCCTTCCGGGTTCCACCTCCAGGGTTGATGGGACGGTCCTCTGGGGGGGAATTGGCTTGGGGCCAACTGGCCAAGTGTGACCGGGTCTGGGGTTCCGGGGTTGTGGGGAGGGTACCTCCTGGGGTTGATGGTACGGTCCCCTGGGGGGCGCCGTTTTGCTCCATGTATACCTGGGGACCTGTGTGGGATCATGGTTTGGCTGTTCCTCCTGGAACTGGCGATGAAGGCCTTCTGGGGGGGGTTGGACTCTGCAGGTCATTCTGGGGGGGTTGTTTATTTTTCTTTTATGCATTTCTGTTTGTATTGTGTTTGTGGGGCTGTGTTGGGTTTTGGCGTTTGGGAGTTTTTCTTTTCTTCCCGGGGTTTGATGGGACGGTCCCCTGGGGAGGTTTTGGGTGGGTTTTATGTTTTTTTTCTGTGTGTTGGAGTGTATTGGGGTATGTTTTGGGGCTTTGTTGATTCCAGCCGGCCTTCCAGCTGCGGTGCCTGTCCTGCTGTCTGTGGTGGACCTTGGGAGCGTGGTGCTGTCTACTTCCTGACGTGGACCCCGGAGGGAGGTGCTGTTCTCGGGTCTGGTCTGTTCGGTCGCCGGGAGGCTTCCCGTTGATGGGGGGGTACTGTTGTGTGTTGGGGGGTGTGGCTGGATGTTTTGGTGTTCTTTTCTTTTCTTTGCTCCTCAGGTGGCATGGAAACTGATTTGTCTGTGGAGAAGGTGCTGGCTGAAGAATCCTCACCCTCATCAACATCATGTGAAGCACCTGTGACTGGTGCTCACATGCAACCTTAAAGACTTTCAGCTGAAGCAGATAATTGGATGGCGTTCTGCTTTTAAGGCATGTGTGATTCAAGCAGAACTGCCGGGAACTCTACCTTGTGATGTTCGTTTGTGAGACGCTGAGGACCGCACCTGGGTTTGACACATCGAGCCGTGAAGCAAGGAAGGGTGAGGACACATGCTGTCAGCACACATTAAAGGTAATTAAGTATTTGACTAATTGTTGATAGTAACTTGGTGTTTTGTTACACAGTATACCTGAATTGTGATGAGAATTGTGCAGCTTGCTTCTCACTGCTGTGGCGTGCAGGATAAGTGATCCTCCACTTGTTGTGAGAAGCTGCTCATTTGCATAAAGATAAAAAGTACAGACCTGAATGTGTTGCTGATAGCGTGTGTCTTTTGAAAGATATTGTTGTAACTGCTGACTTACCTCACATCTTCTTTGCTTCACAGAGAGTCAGTTTGTCGTGTCCACCTGGGGGGTGTTTGTCTGGTGGTAGTGGGTCCAGGAGCGCCGGACTTCTCTCCTTGCGGGCGCTGGAGAGCGTGCCAGCAGTCACTCCTCCAGAAGGACGTTGGTTTTGGTTTTGTACATTTTATTTAGGCACAGGTGAAAAATAAATTGTTTTTGTTGTTGGAACCGCTTTCTGGTTATTTTTAGCGCTGGGTTCTGTCTGACGCAGGTTCGCTCCTCAATCCGCGTCGACACATAACAAACACTGCATGAGGAAGTCCGCGCACGTCTCGACACAGCCCCCGTACGGTTCCGGAGGGCTTATGTATGCTTCAGGGGACGGTGGGGGGGTTCGTTGAACGACCAGTGGAACGTTTGATACGGGCCCAGGACCAGCCAGAGGAGTGGCTGCAGCAGCGCCCTGATCGCGCGCTTCCACCCTGGCGGTGAGAGCCTCCACCCTCCGATTAAGGAGGACACTCTGCTCGGTCACTAATTCTAACCGGGCCTTGAAGGCGGTTAAGATCTGCTGCAGCTCACTCAACCCACCTCCCGCTGACGCCTGCGCTCCTGGCTCTTCCATTGGCCGTTCAAGCTGAAGTTGACGCCCCTCGGAGTCCATGACGATGGCCGAGAAATCCTGTTGGGAAGGTGTCGTAGCACGGACCCACAACAGGGGGCGCAAATGAACGGACAATGAGTAAGCCAAAAGGTAACAATTTAATGTTGTGATAATACACAACTAAATGTGTCGTAATTCTCACAGTCAATAAACACCAGGTGACGTGTGGGCAGGCTCGAAGATAGAAGACGCCCGACGAGAGAGAAGCCGCGTCCCACACGGCCTCCACCACCAACGGTCTGAAGAACACCGGAGCCGCCAAGTCCCGAGTCCCCAGGTGGCCTCTGTCTTCGGCTGTCGACCCTGGTACTGCTGGCAGAAAACAGAAAGATGATGTATGAGTGTGAGTCCGCACACTCAGTAATTTACAGTCCAAACACAGTTGGGAGGGAGCACCTCCACCTCCAAATCACACACACTCGTGCAGCTCCTGGTCAACCACTTATCGGTTTTGGGGTGTGAGGCGAAGCCGTCGCAGTCACACCAAACGCCAAAAATCCCAGATAAGGAATACCAACAGGAAAAACAGCTGCAAAACAGATCAGATTATTATTCGCAATAATCACAGCAGAGAAGTGTACCTTGGTACTGGTAGTCGATTTCTCGGCGGGGAGGTGGAGTTGCAGTCCGGCTTTTATGGTAGTGATGATAACGAGTGACAGCTGGTGCAGAGGATGAGTGACAGCTGTCACTTCTTCTGGGTCTGGCGCCCTCTCGTGCTTGGAGCCCGCACTCCAAGCAGGGCGCCCTCTGGTGGTGGTGGGCCAGCAGTACCTCCTCTTCAGCGGCCCACACAGGTACCAGGTCTCTTTGCACACTTTAATGCAAACACTTTAATGATAATCTATATGAACACTGGGTTCTATTTAAATCTGCACCAGAGAATAAATCACAGGACCTCAAAACTATTTGAAGAAAAACGTGACTTTAACTATGAGTATTTGTGTTTTACAATCATTTTAATGTTGCATGATCATTTGCAGCGATGTTTGTGTGGTATTCTACTGGCCAGTACACTTACAAATAAATTATTGTTGTTATTATGGAATAAAAAATACAGCGCACATATTCACTTTTTGGGGGGCTGATTTTGTGATGACATGCCAATAAAAAGGGGTTGGGGGAAGGGGCATCAAACGCTACATTTATTATAACTGGGATGCCTAAAACCTTTGTACAGTACTGTATATTCAGTGACTTAGAAATGGTCTTGTATTCATCCCCTGCACCAAATAGTACAAGTGTTAGTCTCGCAGCTGCCAGTAGAGGACGACACTGTTCATCAGTAACACGGTGACGGAGAAGGTCAGTAACACGCATAACTGCACATATACGGTCTATGGTTTTAATGTAATAAAGAAAAAAATGTTTGCATATCACAGACAAGACATTTGTCATTAACAGAGAATAAATCTTCCACAAAACACGAGTCTAGCAACTGCAGAAAAAACGAAATACTATTTTTTAAATCTGAAACAACAACAACAACAACAACAACATCATCATCATCATCATCATCATCATCATAATAATAATAATGCCCTGCGACAGACTGACGTCCTGTCCTATCCAGGGTGCCCCCCCACCCCCCCGCCGAACCTTGATTGGTGCAAGTGGGCATTAAAAAATGAATGAATGCATAAATGAATATCGATGATAACAATAATAATGAATGTGCAGTTGTATTCATTTCTTCCCTTCGGCTGCTCTCTTGTTTTTTACTCGGGGTCGCCACAGCAAAGCCAAGAGGTGGATCTGCATATTGATTTGGCACAGCTTTTACGCCTGATGCCCTTCCTGACGCAACTCTACATTACATGGAGATGGAGAAAGCAATACATATATTTATTACACATAATATGCAGTTCGAGCTGATTCCTGACGCTATATGGTGAAACAGTATGATGATGATGATTATACACTAATAAATGCATTATTATTATTATTATTATTATTATTATTATTATCAACTAAGAAATAGATGATGATGATTATATGCTAATAAATGTATTATTATTATTATAATTATTATTATTATACACTAATAAATGGATGATGATGATTATACATTAATAAATGCATTATTATATTATTATTATTATTATTATTATACACTAATAAATGCATTGTTGTTATTATTATATTATTATTGTTATTCTTTTTCTTCTTCTTCTTATACACTAATAAATAGATGATGATGATGATGATGATTATATACTAATAAATGCATTATTATTATTATAATACACTAATAGATGATGATGATGATTATATACTAATAAATGTATTATTATTATTATTATTATTATTATTATTATTATTATTATTATTATACACTACAACCCCTGGCAAAAATTATGGAATCACCGGCCTTGGACGATGTTCATTCAGTTGTTTAATTTTGTAGAAAAAAAAAACAGATCACAGACATGACACAAAACTAAAGTAATTTCAAATGGCAACTTTCTGGCTTTAAGAAACACTATATGTTGTGTGGGCCACTGAAGAGGAGGTACTGCTGGCCCACCACCACCAGAGAGCGCCCTGCCTGGAGTGCGGGCTCCAGGCACCAGAGGGCGCTGCCGCCTTATGGGAGTAGCCTGGGTGACAGCTGTCACCCATCACCAGACACAGCTGTTCCACTCAGCACAGAGGTATATCAGGAGGACGGCGTCTCCACCTCAGTGCCGAGATATCGCCTTACGTTAGAGGTAACGATTCTCTGCTACATTATATTGTCTCTCTGAGTTTTGCAGAACAGCTGACTACTAAAAGATAAGTACTCACCTTTCTGCAGTATTGACGTGAGGTGGAGTCAGCTTCTTCCCTCTCTGTGTACTGGGTGCAGCCGCATCCACACCTGTGTGTTTGTTCTCTTGCCAGCAGTACCGGATCCGACGAGCGGAGGCAGTGGCCACCTGGGAATTCGGGACTTGGCGGTTCCAGTATTTCCAGGGTTCGGTGGCAGGGGAAATCTGGGTGGTTCCGGCTCGACTTGGACGGACGTCTCCTACCTTCGAGCCTGCCCACACTACACCAGTGGAATTCGGTGTAAACCCAAATTGTCAATTGTTGTATTGGTTGTGCACTTTCACGACAGTAAAACTTATTTACTTTCTCCATTGTCCGTTCATTGCGCCCCCTGTTGTGGGTCCGTGTTCCAACACTTTCACAACACTATAAGAAATCAGGAAAAAAATAAGTGTGGCAGTCAGTAACGGTTACTTTTTTAGACCAAGCAGAGGGAAAAAAAAAATGGACTCACTCAATTCTGAGGAATAAATTATGGAATCACCCTGTAAATTTTCATCCCCAAAACTAACACCTGCATCAAATCAGATCTGCTCGTTAGTCTGCATCTAAAAAGGAGTGATCACACCTTGGAGAGCTGTTGCACCAAGTGGACTGACATGAATCATGGCTCCAACACGAGAGATGTCAGTTGAAACAAAGGAGAGGATTATCAAACTCTTAAAAGAGGGTAAATCATCACGCAATGTTGCAAAAGATGTTGGTTGTTCATAGTCAGCTGTGTCTAAACTCTGGACCAAATACAAACAACATGGGAAGGTTGTTAAAGGCAAACATACTGGTAGACCAAGGAAGACATCAAAGCGTCAAGACAGAAAACTTAAAGCAATATGTCTCAAAAATCGAAAATGCACAACAAAACAAATAAGGAACGAATGGGAGGACACTGGAGTCAACGTCTGTTACCGAACTGTAAGAAACCGCCTAAAGGAAATGGGATTTACATACAGAAAAGCTAAATGAAAGCCATCATTAACACCTAAACAGAAAAAACAAGGTTACAATGGGCTATGGAAAAGCAATCGTGGACTGTGGATGACTGGATGAAAGTCATATTCAGTGATGAATCTTGAATCTGCATTGGGCAAGGTGATGATGCTGGAACTTTTGTTTGGTGCCGTTCCAATGAGATTTATAAAGATAACTGCCTGAAGAGAACATGTAAATTTCCACAGTCATTGATGATATGGGGCTGCATGTCAGGTAAAGGCACTGGGGAGATGGCTGTCATTACATCATCAATAAATGCACAAGTTTACGTTGATATTTTGGACACTTTTCTTATCCCATCAATTGAAAGGATGTTTGGGGATGATGAAATCATTTTTCAAGATGATAATGCATCTTGCCATAGAGCAAAAACTGTGAAAACATTCCTTGCAAAAAGACACATAGGGTCAATGTCATGGCCTGCAAATAGTCCGGATGTTAAGCCAATTGAAAATCTTTGGTGGAAGTTGAAGAAAATGGTCCATGACAAGGCTCCAACCTGCAAAGCTGATCTGGCAACAGCAATCAGAGAAAGTTGGAGCCAGATTGATGAAGAGAACTGTTTGTCACTCATTAAGTCCATGCCTCAGAGACTGCAAGCTGTTATAAAAGCAAGATGTGGTGCAACAAAATACTAGTGATGTGTTGGAGCGTTCTTTTGTTTTTCATGATTCCATAATTTTTTCCTCAGAATTGAGTGATTCCATATTTTTTCCCTCTGCTTGGTCTAAAAAAGTAACTGTTACTGACTGCCACAATTTTTTTTTTTCCTGATTTCTTATAGTGTTTCTTAAAGCCAGAAAGTTGCCATTTGAAATGACTGGTTTTGTGTCATGTCTGTGATCTGCTTTTTTTTCTACAAAATTAAACAACTGAATGAACATCCTCCGAGGCCGGTGATTCCATAATTTTTGCCAGGGGTTGTAATAAATAGATGATGATGATAATTATATACTAATAAATGCATTATTATTATAATTAATGAATCACTCTTCAAGGTGAAATAGTATGTTCAGTATGCAATACATCTGGTGGCAGTCTTTTTCACCCAGTGCAACCTGTGACCGTACCAATCCTGTCCATAAACAGTGCAATTTGTTATATATATATATATATATATATATATATATATATATATATATATATATATATATATATATATATATATATATATATATATTATATGTTTTATTCCTGTTCATAGTCAGTGCAATATGTTTTATGTTTTTAAATTATTTATTACTTTTAACTCACGAGCCGAAGCACTTTCAATTTCGTTGTGACTTTGTAAAAAGTAACAATGACAATAAAGACTATCTAATCTCATTATTATTATACACTAATAAATAGATGATGATGATGATTATACACTATTAAATGCATTATTATTATTATTATTATACACTAATAAATAGATGATGATGATGATTATACACTAATAAATGCATTGTTATTATTATTATTATTATTATACACTAATGAATAGATTATTATTATTATTATAAACTAATAAATAGATGATGATGATCAATATTATTATTATGGTTGTTGTTATTATACACTAATGAATAGATTATTATTATTGACAACATATTAGTATTAAGGCATTATCCATATGTCTTTGGGGTAGGGAGAGAGAGACAGAGAGAGACAGATTGAGAGAGAGAGAGAGACAGATTGAGAGAGAGAGAGAGAGAGAGAGAACGTGTGATTAGACAGAAAGAAGTTCGTCGCCATCAAACAAGCGGCTGGTTTTCAGGTAAAAATGCCTTTTTGCCTTTGTCTTTTTATTCTATGAGGAGAAGGTGTTTGTGTTTGAAACGCTTGGTGTGTGTGCGCTGTGTTGCGTGTGTCTGTGGCGTGAAGATGGAGATGCTGAGACAAAATGAGAGGGGCGCTATTCAGAAACAAAACCTCCAAAATAAACCCCATTTACGGCTGTTCGTTTCACTCTCAGCCCACTAAGAAGCCCAATGGACCAGTAGTCTTTTATTTCTACAGTCTAAAAGAGCACAAACGCGCGCTTTGTCATCTTTCCACGCGTGTGCGTATGTTTTATTGTTAGCAGGGCGTGTTTTTTTGCGGGTCTCATTCATTGCTACGCACTTAGGCATATTTCACAGGCGCCACGTTTTGCGCACGTTTTGACAAACACGTCGCTGCCATGGACCACAGAGGAGGCGGTGTGTGGACGAACCGAGTGCTCCGAGTGCGGTTTGACGTGACCGGGCTGGTTTGTTGTAAAATGGAGGCTGCCGTGGCCTTCTTCAGCCTCCTCCACCTGCTGGTGCACAACCATCACAAGTACAACACAAACACTCCACACTCACCACTAGCCTTCACATGGACACACCTGCACGCTGCTTCTGATTATTCAACCCCTTAATCATATCATATCATATATGTGATATCATATATCATCATATCATATATGTGATATCATATATCATCATATATATATCATATATTATGCTCGATTATGGAAAAAATCAGTATGACGATTATTTATGTAAATACTGAAATCACGATTATTCAAACGATTTTTTTTTTTTTTAGTTACACACTGCATTTATTCAGCATTTCTCTCGCTCTTAAAAAAAAAAAAATTGTTATAGACAATGTGCGCAAAACCTCCAAATTGAAAATGTACTGTACCTTACCTGTATAAAACATAAAATGAATAAAATAAATATTAAAAATACAATATTATATATTATTTTTCTGTTTTCCTCTCCCTTCCCTGTTGTCACCGACCAGTTGGTCAGTGTCTTTGGGCATCTCCCTGACCTGTGCTACTAGGACATAGTGTGGTTGCATTGTTTTTGTTTCAATTTATGTTCATTAGTTTGTGTTTTTGTCATCATTCCCTTGACCACGTCTCCTTATCTTCTTTTGGAGAAATTTATCCGTTCATTTATTGTTAAAATATAAAATGAAACAGCTTTTTAAAAAATAATAAAATAGTTGCTGTTGAAAGAGCCTTTTATTTAGAAGCAGGTGATGTTATGCTGAATTCTCTGGACCAGATGAAGTTCTCTTCTGCAGCTTTGAACTCTGGTGGTGTTGCTGAAGAGCAGAGATGTTTTCTTTCGACTGGACTTCGTGGTGTTCAGCTCATCAATGGAAGTTTGGTTGTCTGCACAGCAAATGTTCCTGATTAGGACAAATAAAAATATTTATTTAAATATAAAGAAACACTAAACAGTTTATATATAAAAAAGGAAAAAAAAAATGTGGAAAAACGATGGAAAAAAATGCCCAAAAAATAAGTTATTTAAAGTTAAGCTTTTGTGGTGTCTGAAAAAAGCTGTAGCTTTATTTGGTAAAAATAAAAAAGACTGAACCATTTTCAAATTAAAGTGTTCACTCAGATCAACTGTGCTAAAAGGCTAAGCTAATGTTAGCCGATCATTAAACCTTCACAGTTCAGTAAACGTCACGTTTTATTTTTATATTATTCTCACCTCGATAAAGCTGCAGAACTAAATTCCGTTGGGCAAACTGGGACTTCGCATATATCCAAAAAGTGGGAGATTTTGGACTGAGTGGGTTTGCTCCATCACCCCGGCTGCCTGCCTCGTTCTGCCCAGGAATGATGACTGAAGGCCGGCTTCTCTGTGTGGATTGGCTTGCTGTCGCGGTTCGATCGATATCCCACCAAGTCGTCAGTCCTCCCTCGGTCGGCGTCACTCTGAAGAGTACCTGAAAAAAAGCTTCTCCCAGCAGGGTGATGGAGAATCGTTCTACTGCTGTTTTTAAAGCTTTTTGTGGTTCAGGCAACACAAATTCAAGAAGGCGATCGCTGAACTTTTTTCAGGTTGTGGAAACAGCCAGAGTGTGACGTAGCAATCCCGCCCCCTTGCCGCTTCCAAAGCGACGCGTCTGACGTCATGCGTCTTGTGACACATTGACAGATTTGCCTGATGAAAGGCCCTTATACAAGTTTGGAGATCATTTGATACAAATATCGATATCGCGATTGAAATTCGGTTAATTGCACAGCCCCATCATATATCATATCATATATATATCATATCATATATCATCATATATCATATCATATATATATCATATATCATATCATATATCGTCATATGTCATATCATATATCATATACAAGGTCTATTAGGTAATAAACCGACCCTTTTATTTTTTTATTTTTAACTATATGGATTTGAATGACGTGCGATTACACCAATCATGCTTGAACCCTCGTGCGCATGCGTGAGTTTTTTCACGCATGTCGGTGATGTCATTTCCCTGTGGGCAGGCTTTGAGTGAGATGTGGTCCCGCCCTCTCGGCTGAATTCCTTTGTTTCACACGCTGCTCAAGACGGCGCGCGTTGCTTTATCAAAATTTTTTCTGGACCTGTGAGGAATATCTGAGTGGACACTATTCAAGAAATTAAGCTGGTTTTCGGTGAAAAGTTTAACGGCTGATGAGAGATTATGGGGTGTTTCTGTCAGTGTAAGGACTTCCCACAGAGCGGGACGTCCTGCAGCGCTTCCAGGCGCCGTCGTCGGCCTGTTTCCACCTGAAAACATCCTAATTTAAGGCTTAATTCACCCAGGACGTCGTGAGAGAACAGAGAAGATTCAGAAGAGGCTGGCATGAGGACTTTATGCGGACATTCCACTGTTTAAGGACATTTTGTAATGAAAGACGTGCGCAAACGACTCGACGAATCTGTATGCGCCGCGACAGGAAAAACACCTCCGTGTTGAAAACCATTTGTAAAATTCAGGCGGCTTTTGATGGCTTTCAACAAGTGAGTAACTGAGAAATTGTTTAACAGCTTGGGCATGTTCCAACTTGCCCGTTAAGGTTTCCAACGGAGGTGTTTTTCCTGTCGCAACCCCCCGCGGTCGGGTCCGGCCGGACATGCGACTCTGCCCACACGTTCTTTCATTACAAAATGTCTGTTAACAATGGAATGTCAGAATAAACTCCTCATGCCGACTTCTTCTGAAGGTTCTCTGTTCTCTGACGACTTACTGGGTCAACAGAGCCTGAAATGTGGAAGTTTTCAACTTGAAACGGAGAGACGCTGCCGCCTCGAAGTGCAGATCGCCGTCAGGCGCCGTGGGCCGTCCTTACGGCGACACTACCAGACCAAAATCTCTCATCAGCCGTTAAAATTTTTACCGAAAACCAGCTGAATTTATCAAATGGTGTCCACTCAGTTGTGCCTTACAGTTTTGAAAAAAAATTGATCAAACAAAGCAGCAGTCTCTGAGCCATTCCTAAACAATGAAAAAATCGACGAGAGGGTGGGCCACTCCTCACTCAAAGACTTCCCACAGGCGAATGACGTAACCGACAGGCGTGAAAAAACTCTTGCATGCCCACGAGGGTTCAAGCATGTCTGATGTAATCACACGTGATTCAAATCCATATGGTTTTTGAAAAAAATAATAAGGTCGGATACTTTTCTAATAGACCTCGTATATCATATCATATACCATCATATCATATATATCATATCATATATCATCATATCATATATCATATCATATCATCATATGTCATATCATATATATATCATATATATCATATATCGTATCCTATATATCATATCATAGATCATATCATATATCATCATATCATATCATATATCATAATATAATGAAGGCAAAGCCTTTGACTGAACAGTTTTTTTTTTCTGTATGGAAAAATATTGAAGTTTGATTGAAATGCTGTAAAAATTGAAGATGCTATTGGGCAATATTATTTTAATAATTTTCTTCAGGGGTTGATGATTTCATTAAAAAAGTGATGTTTACACAACAAAAGATATTTATTCTCCTGAATTATGTGGCACTGACAGCATGTATTAAATTGCAAATATAAATGAGAGATATTTAATGACAATATCCTACTGTTATGTGCAGACGCAGGTTGAGGAGCGGACCAACGTCTGACCGAACCCAGCGCTAAATAACCAGAAAGCGGTTCCACAAACAAAACGATTTTATTTCCCCTCTAGTGCAATAATTAGTGTACAACATAAATATTTAGTTTGTCTGGTGGAGTGAAGGACGACGCGCTCTCCAGCGCCCAAAAGGATCGAAGCCTCGGCGCTTCTGGACTCAGATTCACCGCCAAACACCCCCCAGGTGGACACGACAAACTGACTCTGTGAAGGATGGAAAAGGTGAGGTAAGTCAACAGAGCTACAGCAAATATCTTTCAGAGGCACACACTATCAGCAACACCTTCAGGTCTGAATTTAAGCTTTATGTAAATGAGCAGCTTCTCACAACAGGTAGAGGATCATCAGTCCGTACGCCACGGCAGTGAGAAGCAAACTGCACAATTCTCATCAATGTTCAAATATACTGCGTAACAAAATGCCAAATTACTATTAACGATCAGACAATAATCACCTCTGATGTGTGCTGACAGCATGTGTCCCTCACCCGTCCTCCTTCACAGGCACGATGTGTCAAACCCTGGCGCGGTCCTCAGCGTCTCACAAACGAACGTCACAAGGTCGAGTTCCCGGCAATTCTGCTTGAACCACTCATGGCTTAAATGCAGAACGCCACCTCATCATCCGCTTCAGCTGAAAGTCTTTAAGTTTACACGTGAGCATCATCCACAGGTGCAGCTAATAATGCTGATGAGGGTGAAGGACTCTTCTGCCAGCACCTTCTCCACAGACAAAACCAGTTTGCATACCACCTGGAGAGCAAAGAAAAGAAAACAACACAAAAACATCCAGCCAAACCCCCCAACACACAACACCTACACCATTTTAATTCAGTGAAACTAGATACTTATGCTATGTACAATGTAGAAATATACATGACAGTACCTCTAATTATAAAAAAAAATAATTAGTAACAGTTCACAGCATTTCTATATGTAAAATGTTCATTATAGTCCTGCCATTATGAATAAGCAAAAAATTACGAACAGTTCATGCTGTTTCTATATATATCATAGAAATTAAATTCTTTCTTCAAGATCTGTAATCAATGTCACAACAATATATATTATTTATGCCTAATTCACAAATTTGATTATAAATGACTAATTACCACTGAGCACTTTTTAAGAAGCTGATCCAGTACATAGTCAGATTTCGACTAATTACCACTGAGCACCTTTTAAGAAGCTGAACCAGTACATAGTCAGATTTCATCTGCTTCAATTACTTTTATGACTTTATGAAGAATACAGGATTACTGCACAGGATATAAGTCTGTGACCTATTTTTTTCTCTCTCTTATTTTATTTTGTGGATGTTAGCCTCCTGACGTACACTCTAATCCAGCTGTTGGCGGTAATGCTCCATATAAGCTGGTTGCCAACCGCCATTAAACGTGAAGAAGAAGAAGAAGATAGTCAGATTTTGGGCAGATTCTTTTCTGAACTACTTTGTTAATCAGAGGTATACAGTTACGGCAGTAATGCGGCTCGCTTAGTGTATTCCTACTTCAGCCATTTGCTGGTGTCCGGTAGAGGTGGGCAATACCGGGAATTTTGGTATTGATCCGATACCAAGTAAATACAGGCCCAGTATCACTGATACCGATACTGATACTTTTTCATATTTAAGCTTCATAGATCCAAAGGATCCAAAAGACCTAGGATAGAATTTTGCCAAACATTGTACATGACAACAAAATATTTTATTATCACAATCAACATTTTTGTTTAAAAAAATATCACTCAACACAACTTAAAACATAATCTCCTGAGGTAGAGGGCTGACAAACCACAATACAAGGGTGCACTGCTCCATGTTGTGTGACACAGCGCAGCGCTGCTCTTACAGACAGAGAGTAGACTTTGATGAATCTGCTTGTGCAGCAGTCAGTGCGTGCGTGAGAGAAAAAAAGCTTGAGTATCGATCTTTTTACATGAGGATCGTTCAATATCAATACCAGCGTTGGTATCGATATTATCAATATTATGATTGAGCCGTCCACCTGTAGTGTCCGGTGTGATGACTGCAAAACCAAATGCAGTGACAGCGGTAACCAGTTAACGGCGTTCTCCCATCATGCACCTCAGTCTCAACCATCATGCTTCCGGTTTGCGGTCAAGAAAACTGAGCTGGATGGACTATGACAACACGCTTGCGCTCATCTGTCATCATCCTTGTTAAGCTCGGTGGCTCCACCGCCTCGTGCTGCTCAGTATCATGTCATATCATATCTATCTGTCTCTACACTGAACAAAAATATAAATAATTTTCTATATACACAAAAGACCTATTTCTCTCAAATATTGTTCACAAATCTGTCTAAATCTGTGTTAGTGAACACGACTTTGAGATAATCCATCCCACCTCACAGGTGTGGCATATCAAGATACTGATTAGACAGCATTATTATTGCACAGGTGTGCCTTAGGCTGGCCACAATAAAAAGCCAGTCTGAAATGTGCAGTTTTGCTCAGTATCTGTGTGACCACATTTGCCTCATTCAGTGCAACACATCTTCTTTGCAAAGAGTTGATCAGCAGCCAGACGCCATGGAATGTGAGAATTTGTCCACTCAAGTCAGTTACGACATCGAACTGCAGTCAGGTCGAGACTCTGATGATGACGACGAGCATGCAGATGAGCTTCCCTGAGATGGTTTCTTACAGTTTGTGCAGAAATTCTTTGGTTCTGAAAACTGATTGTTGCAGAAGCTGTCCGGCTGGCTGGTCTCAGATGACCTTGGAGGTGAACATGCTGGAAATGCAGGTCCTGGGCTGGTGTGGTTACACATGGTCTGTGGTTGTGAGGTTGGTTGGATATTGTGCAAATTCTCTGAAATGCCTTTGGAGTTGGCTTATGGTAGAGAAATGAACATTCAATACACAGGCAACAGCTCTGGTGGACATTCCTACAGTCAGCATGCCAATTGCACGCTCCCACAAAACTTGTGTGACATCTGTGGCATTGTGCTATGTGATAAAACTGAATATTTTAGAGTGGCCTTTTTATCATGGCCAGCATAAGGCACACCTGTGCAATAATCATGCAGTCTAATCAGCATCTTGATATGGCACAGCTGTGAGGTGGGATGGATTATCTTGGAAAAGGAGAAGTGCTCACTAACACAGATTTGGTCAGATTTGTGAACAATATTTGAGAGAAACAGGTCTTTTGTGTATATAGAAAATGTTTTAGATCTTTGAGTTCAGCTCATGAAAAATGGGAGCAAAAACAAGTGTTGCATTTATATTTTTGTTCAGTGTATCTATCAATAATATCACAGTAAATGTCCAATACATTATTTGACCAGTGACCAGTAGATGTCAGCATTCTAAGGAGTTGTTAAATGAGGCTTCACGCTACAAGCTCCAACTTTTTGTGCTGACAAATGATGCCAAAGCAGAAGTGCCAAAACCTGCAGTTCCTTGAATGGCCACTAGATGCAGCCCCCAAAAGTGAGTCACCTCATGTAGAAGCTCATGTTAAAATGTCCAACTTTACTGAAGAAATGAACATGTTATTTGTATAGGCTGGTATAAAAATTGTTTTGGTTTATATAGCTAGTTCTTTTTCCATTTCTGACAATGGTATGGGGTGAATTTTTATATAACTGACAAGTTTAAGCGTGATTCTTAGACTACGGGCACTTATTATGTCCTTTGATCATATTGTATGAAAAACAGAAAAAAGGGGAAATTTCACACTTTTATAGTTATCTTTACAATGAAAGTGTGTTAAGAAATTTGTTCTAGTAGTCTATGATGACTTTTTCACCTTTTTTCAGCATCATTATATGCAAATATTGCCGTTTTGTGCTTGTCCCACACCCAGACTTTTGATCTTCAATGATAAAAATGAATGGTAAAGAAACGTTTTTTTCTAATGTTTTAAAATCTCTCTGAATAAAATATCAGTAAAATAATCAAAACATAATTGGGGTATTCAATGTCATACAACTGTTGTGATTTTTTTTTAAACAAAATGTAGTTGTCCCACACTATTGCCGTAATTTCCACCACAACACTGTAATGTCCCTAAACAGTTTGTATGAAAGATTGTTTGGGTAGTTTATATGGAGATAAACAGTGACATCAGAGCACATGTACGAGGTCTATCTATATGATATATGATGATATATGATATGATATATGATATGATGATATATGATATGATATAATATATATGATATGATGGTATATGATATGATATACGAGGTCTATTAGAAAAGTATCCGACCTTATTATTTTTTTCAAAAACCATATGGATTTGAATCACGTGTGATTACATCAGACATGCTTGAACCCTCATGGGCATGCGAGAGTTTTTTCATGCCTGTCGGTTACGTCATTCGCCTGTGGGCAGTCTTTGAGTGAGGAGTGGTCCACCCTCTCGTTGATTTTTTCATTGTTTAGGAATGACTCAGAGACTGCTGCTTTGTTTGATCAAATTTTTTTCAAAACTGTAAGGCACAACTGAGTGGACACCATTTGATAAATTCAGCTGGTTTTCGGTAAAAATTTTAATGGCTGATGAGAGATTTTGGTCTGGTAGTGTCGCCGTAAGGACGGCCCACGGCACCTGACGGCGATCTGCGCTTCGAGGCGGCAGCGTCTCTCCGTTTCAAGTTGAAAACTTCCACATTTCAGGCTCTGTTGACCCAGTAAGTCGTCAGAGAACAGAGAACTTTCAGAAGAAGTCGGCATGAGGAGTTTATTCGGACATTCCATTGTTAACGGACATTTTGTAATGAAAGAACGTGCGGGCAGAGTCGCATGTCGGGCCGGACCCGACCGCGGGGGGTCGTGACAGGAAAAACACCTCCATTGGAAACCTTAACGGGCAAGTTGGAACATGCCCAAGCTGTTAAACAATTTCTCAGTTACTCACTTGTTGAAAGCCATCAAAAGCCGCCTGAATTTTACAAATGGTTTTCAACACGGAGGTGTTTTTCCTGTCGTCACGGAAACGACTCGGCGAATTTGCGCGCACATCTTTCATTACAAAATGTCCTTGAACAGTGGAATGTCCGCATAAAGTCCTCATGCCGGCCTCTTCTGAATCTTCTCTGTTCTCTCACGACGTCCTGGGTGAATTAAGCCTTAAATTAGGATGTTTTCAGGTGGAAACAGGCCGACGACGGCACCTGGAAGCGCTGCACGACATCCCGCTGCATGGGAAGTCCTTACAGCGACAGAAACACCCCATAATCTCTCATCAGCCGTTAAACTTTTCACCGAAAACCATCTTAATTTCTCGAATAGTGTCCACTCAGATATTCCTCACAGGTCCAGAAAAAATTTTGATAAAGCAGCGCGCGCCGTCTCGAGCAGCGTGTGAAACAAAGGAATTCAGCCGAGAGGGCGGGACCACATCTCACTCAAGGCTTGCCCACAGGGAAATGACGTCACCGACATGCGTGAAAAAACTCACGCATGCGCACGAGGGTTCAAGCATGATTGGTGTAATCGCACGTCATTCAAATCCATATAGTTAAAAAAAAAATAAAAGGGTCGGTTTATTATCTAATAGACCTCGTATATAGCGCCAAATCACAACAAACAGTTGCCCCAAGGCGCTTTATATTGTTAGGCAATGGTGTGGTGGAAATTACATTTACAAGGCCAATAGTGCCCGTAGTTAAAGAATCACCCTTAAACAGTTTTAAGCCACAAATGTATTCCTGTCAGTATGCGTGACAGCGAGGTGTGAATGTGTGCGAGGTTCAGGAAGGCCACCTGCTAGCTGTGGACTTTTTTCCTGAGCATTTAAAACCAAATAGTTGCAATAATGTGATTTTCTGTGGAGTTTATTGGACTAACAGGCCATGTAAGAAGCCTGAGTTCCAATAGTTGCTGTGAGTGAAAATTTTGCATTATTTAATTTGTTTGTTAGCATTGTTAGAACTAATTAGCGCAGATTAGTAGCTCGGTAAAGTCAGTTAGACTGATAATGCCGCAGTTATTGAGGCTAGATGTCAGTTATACTTTTTATTACTCGAGCCCAAACTACCTGTTATTAGATCCACCACCCAGGTTGCCTAGCTTGTTAGCTTTCGCTGGTTTGCTAACTACACGATGCCCAGCTTTGGGCAGTTCTGCCAAGGCTCCAATTCTTATGCATGTCTGGGTTGGTCGGGATTTAGGCGGAGCTCGGCACTGGGCTTAAAACATACTTTTTCAGTGGGTGCTGTCATGTAGGATTTGTTCAAATAATGAAGCCTTTGGTGATGTTTGTTTGGAAGGCATGGAACGCCAAAGCCTCCATATTCATCATTGTGTATTGTGTATGAAATCTTCCAAGAGATGTTATGAGGGCATGCAAAAAGTTTTAAAAGCACATTTAATGTGTCTAAAAAAATTGAATTAATGAAAAGCTGCTAAATTGCTAATATTTATAAATAAGTATAAATAAGACAAATGAGAAGCTCGAATATCTGAGAGGGACTCAGAGTAGAGCTGCTGCTTCTTCGCATCGAATGGAGCAAACTGACGTGGTTCAGGCATGTGGTGAGGATGCTCCCAGCTGTCTCATGAGGGAGGTCCTTCAGACACGTCCAAGTAGGAGGAGGGCTAGGGGAAGACCCAGGACACACTGCAGGGATTATATTTCCCAGCTGGCATGGCAACATCTAGGTAATCTCCAGGAAGAGTAAGAGGATGTGGCCGAGGATAGGGAAGTGTGGGATGAGCTGCTTGGTCGACTGCCACCACTACCTGGACCTAGATAAGTGGTAGAAAATGATGGAATTGATGTACGTGATTTATGTGAAGAAATCAACATGAATATGCACATCTCCTGCAATTTATAGTTTAATCTTTTTTAAATTTTATATATATATATATTTCATTTATGAGGAACAAATGTTACAAATGTTAGTGAGCTCTCAAACAGAAGGTGCCCCATTGTCCATGTACATCTGGAGTTGCATCATATGTTGCCTCATATGAGGTCAGCTGTGTCAAAATTCGAGCAACTAAAATATTATTTGATTTATTTATGAGGAATCATTTGCAGCTGTTGCTGTCTTGACAACTTGACATGTACTAGACAGCAAACCTTAAAAAATATTTTTTTGTCTTTACTTAAATGTTAAAATGTGCTTTTTCTAAATGATTAGTTTCTCCTTCATCAGCTCCAAAAACATCACATTTATGTGGACCCACACAAAGCTGCATGTGTACATACAGCAACATTAACTGACGACTGTGCGTTAATTGATGAGAAGTCGACAAAAATAACAAAAGATGCCTGGACTTAAAGTGTTGATGAAATAAATGATATTTCCTGGATCCAGTTATAAACAAAAACTCAGTGTGACACTTATTGAACAATGCTGAATCCCTTCATCAAGTTTCATGAAAATCAGTCTGTACGTGTCTGGGAAATTTTGGTGACAAACAAGCTCACAGACATGTACAAATAAAGAAACAAAAGACAGACACTTCTAAACATAAGCTCGATTTTATGGGGATTAAACAGATTACGGGGTGTTACTGCCCCTTTAAGGACAGCCCACAACTGCTGAGAGCGCGGCGCACTCCCAGCCCCCATCGACAACGTGAAAGCTTTGTTGATCTGGGACCTCGTCTGACTTTCACAAAAAGGCAGAAGATGTGGACATCAGCACTTTATCAGCACATTCCACCGTTACAGGAGTTTTTTTCATGGAAAAAGAAGAGGAGGGACGCGCTACCGTGCCGCTCATGGCGCGGCACAAAACCACCTCGGTGTTGGTCTCACAGGATGGCTTAAAGGTGGATTTCAGACAGCTGTCGGTTGCTTTTCAGTTGTGTGATTATCCAATTGTGATTGTGCATGAGCTGGACCTGCCCCAACATGTCCTGGAAGGCTTCATCACGGCGTTGCTTTGCGCCGAGTGGCTGCACCGCAACGCGCGGTGGAGCAGCTTCTCTTTCCATGACAAAAACTCCTGTAACAGTGAAATGTGCCGTTCATTTTTAAACTGGACGCTGTCTTGATCCGGTATGTCATCTGACTACCACAGGAATTGTGAAAAGACGTGGACATCAGCACTTTTCCGGCACATTCCACTGTTACAGGAGTTTTTTCATGGAAAGAAAAGCGGAGGGACGCGCCACGGAGCCGTTCATTACACGGGACAAAACCACCTCGGTGTTGGTCTCTCAGGACAGCTTTCAGGTGGATTTCAGACGGATTACGGTTGCTTTCCAGTCGTGTGAATATCCGATTGTGATTGTGCATGAGCTGGACATGCCAGAACATGTCCCGTGAGGCTTCATCACGGCGTTGCTTTACGCCGAGCGGCTGCACCGCGACACGCGGAACTCCTCCGCACGTCTGTCTTAATGTGCCGGAAAAGTGCTGATGTCCACGTCTTTTCACAATTTCTGTGCTAGTCAGATGACATACCGGATCAAGACAGCGTCCAGTTTAAAAATGAACGGCACATTTCACTGTTACAGGAGTTTTTGTCATGGAAAGAGAAGCTGCTCCACCGCGCGTCGCGGTGCAGCTGCTCGGCGCAAAGCAACGCCGTGATGAAGCCTTCCAGGACATGTTGGGGCAGGTCCAGCTCATGCACAATCACAATCAGATAATCACACGACTGAAAAGCAACCGACAGCCGTCTGAAATCCACCTTTAAGCCGTCCTGTGAGACCAACACCGAGGTGGTTTTGTGCCGCGCCATGAGCGGCACGGTGGCGCGTCCCTCCGCTTCTTTTTCCATGAAAAAAACTCCTGTAACGGTGGAATGTGCTGATAAAGTGCTGATGTCCACATCTTCTGCCTTTTTGTGAAAGTCAGACGAGGTCCCGGATCAACAAAGCTTTCACGTTGGAAATGATCTGGTTGTTCCAGCGGGGTCAGCCTGTCGATGGGGGCTGGGAGCAGCTCTCAGCAGTTGTGGGCCGTCCTTAAAGGGGCAGTAACACCCCGTAATCTGTTTAATCCCCATAAAATTGTCCCTGAAAGCCATATTAATTTTTCGAACGGTGTCCACCTGGAGGTCTTTCACAGTTTCTGGAAAAAAATTGATGCAGCAAAGCTCCAAATCGTTCAGACATTTATTCGCAGTAAAAAATAGACGAGAGGGGTGGACCACACCTCACTCCAAGCCTGCTCACAGGCAAATGATGCAACCGACAGGCATGAAAAAACTCACACATGGGCACGAGGGTTCAAGCTTGTCTGACGCAATCACACGTGATTCAAATCCATATGGATTTTGAAAAAAATAATAAGGTCGGATACTTTTCTAACAGACCTCGTAGTTATTATTAAAATTATTATTTCTCTTTGTGTTCCTGGTAAGTCGCGTCCTGTTTTAGTCCAGTGTAGATCTGCTGTTCTGCTCAGACACGAATAAACCAGCTGAGACCAGATTCTTTAAGAGTGAGATCAAGGAGAAAAATAATTCACATTTCATAGCATTTGTAGGTCAGTGAGACACTTGAGGGATGTTTACTGTATCATGTGAGGCCAGATAACACAGAGCCTAACTTATTATAATTATGACTGAATTGTTCTATGATGATGAGAAAACAAATTCTGTGCAATTATTCTGGAATCAGAACACCGGAATAAATGTTTCTTGTTTCATGTTCCGTGGAGTTTTATATTTGCTCTGGATAGATCTCATGGCAGCAGAACAGCTCATGCATGCAGGGGCTGCTGGGCAAAACAGAAATCTGCTTTTATTGATAGATTATGGTTCAGGTCTGCAGAATCGGCTTGAAATGCCGGGTTTTAAAGATGCTGAATGCGTGTTTAAATGTCATTTTCAGTCATTTTGTCTGTCTGATTTGGCTATGTGAAATCGGTGATGTTTTATAACCCTTAACCAATTGCATCAACCTCAAGCCCAAGAAACGATGGACATGAATGTGATACTGAAACCCCAAAATGACTTCTCAAGCTTCACAAATGATCCTAAATTGTAGTGTGAGAGGAATCCAGAGTGCGTTGAAGAGGGGGCCACAGGTTTCAAACTCGCTTGAGTTTGGCGACAGCATTCACCAGTACTCCAAAATTATTATGCCTTATTCACAGCTCATATAATTCATCTCACCAGTTTAAGGGTTTTTAGATGGGGTGAATGGTGATGGTTGACGTAGCTGTTGATGGATTTCTTTGACCCATCCATTTACTAAAGTAGAATATAGATTTAATCCACTCAGGCCATCAGTTGCTAGTGTTAGCATTAGCTTCCTGTGGCATTTTCAGTACAATGCACTGAGTCATTTAGCTTCCTTCTTGGACATACACATTGCTGAGCTAAATTTAGCATTTATCTCCTGCTGCAGAATGGAAAGAAAGACAAAAAAAAAGAGGGTATTAAAGGCTGTAAAACAAAACCAGCCTAAACTAGTGTCATACAAAAGTCCCCCTGGGCTGTAACTACAACTGACTGTTAATAATGGATCATGACATTGACTTTATTTCATTTGAAACAGACAGAAAACAGCGAGCAACCGTGAACTTGAACAACTAAACTGAAGTATTTGTGGTGATTCTTCTTCTTCAGTTGGGTTAAGTGGTGGTTGGCATAGTTGTTGGTGTGCTGTCGCCACCACCTGGACAGGAGTGCAAGACAGCATACTAACAAGACAATAAATACCCCCCCCCCCCCCCCCCAAAAAAAAAAAAAAAAATACCATTGATCAGCTTTCCCACTCCTACCCGACTTAGACACACGGCATAAAGTCCAAAAAAATCAAGCTGTATGAGAAAAAAATTGTTGTCTAGAGAGACTCGCAAAAACTGGCATATAATTCCAACAAGGGTTGAGCAAAGACATGATCCAAAAAACAGACAAGATGTCACAAAAAAGATCCATTCTTAAACCACTACTCTTTGACCTTGATAGATAACATCATCAAGTCAAGAAAAGATGTGTAGGAAATTTCATGAGGACTTAGAGGAAAAGACAGACATGGTGTTTAGAGAATCTAACGATGCTTGGCTTACACTTTATTATACAACAGCAGGTGTTACTGTTTTTGACGTCAGTCTGCCATGATGAAACTACAATTTTCCAAAGATGGACTACAAAATGTGCATATTTTCCTGACGCATCATCCCATGTTGTTTCATGTGGGCTATAACATGGATAAGACAGTTAAAAATATTACTTCTTTACCAAGGTTGTAATTTATAAAAGCAAATATTACCACAAAACTGAATCAAAAAGGTTGTCATAATGATCACATATGCTTTGTGTTGCAAGTCCAGTTTCTAGCTACTTTGGTCTTATTTGGTTTCTGTACTTTTGTGAATGTTACATTACATTATATAATTTGAAGCAAACATTGTAGCCCAAGCACTTGTTGGAATTTACAAAGCGCTCTTCAAAGCTGAAACTTTGCAGCTGAAACTTCACAGCTTTAGTTTTGAAGAGTGATTCAAGCTCCGAGCCGCCGTTGTCAGCCTGTTTCGAGCTGAAAACTTCCAAATTTAAGCCTCTTTTGACCCAGGATGTCGTGAGAGAACAGAGAAGTTTCAGAAGAGATCGGGATCAGCAGTTTATCCGGACATTCCACTGTTAAAGGAGATTTTGTAATGAAAGACGTGCGGACGGATTCGCGCGTCGGCAGGCAGCAGCTCATGGCCCAGCACCACAGAGAAACACCTCCGTTGGAAGTGTTACGGGACAAGTTTGAACATGCCCAGCTGTTAAACAGTTTCTCGGATACTCACTCGACTGAAAACCATCGAAAGCCGCCTGAATTTTACGAATGGTTATCAACACGGAGGTGTTTCTCTGTGGCACCGGGCCTGGGTCAACAGAGGCTTAAATTTGGAAGTTTTCAGCTCAAAACAGGCTGACGACGGCGGCTCGGAGTGCGGCGCGCCCTCCGGCTCCGTGGGTTGTCCTTAAAGCGACAGTAACACTCCATAATCTCTCATCAGCCCTTAAAATTTTCACTGAAAACCAGCTGAATTTCTCGAATGGTGTCCACTCGGATGTGCCTTACAGTTTCTGAAAAAATTTTGATCAAGCAAAGCGGCAGTCTCTGAGCCATTCCTAAACAATGAAAAAATAGACGGGAGGGGTGGACCACTCCTCACTCAAAGCCTGCCCACAGGTGAATGATGCAACAGACAGGCGTGAAAAAGCTCACGTATGCGCACGAGGGTTCAAGCTTGTCTGATGTAATCGCACGTGATTCAAATCCATATAGTTTTTGAAAAAAATAAAAAGGTTGGTTTCTTTTCTAATAGACCACGTATTTGTATATTACTGCTGCAAATAAGTATTTCAACACCTGTGAATATGTTAATATTTGGTACAGTAGCCTTTGTTTGCAATTACAGAGGTCAAACGTTTCCTGTAGTTTTTCACCAGGTTTGCACACACTGCAGCAGGGATTTTGGTCCACTCCTCCACACAGATCTTCTCTAGATCAGCCAGGTTACTGGGCTGTCACTGAGAAACACAGAGTTTGAGCTCCCTCCAAAGATTTTCTATTGGGTTTAGGTCTGGAGACTGGCTAGGCCACTCCAGAACCTTGATATGCTTCTTACGGAGCCACTCCTTGGTTATCCTGGCTGTGTGCTTCGGGTCATTGTCATGTTGGAAGACCCATATGGGTCTTCCAACATGACAATGATGGGTATCCACGGGTGGGTATCCATTGATGACAATGATGGATATCCACGACCCATCTTCAATGCTCTAACTGAGGGAAGGAGGTTGTTCCCCAAAATCTTGGAATAGATGGCGCCAGTCATCCTCTCCTTAATACAGTGCAGTCGTCCTGTCCCATGTGCAGAAAAACGCCCCCAAAGCATGATGCTTCCACCCCCATGCTTCACAGTAGGGACGGTGGTTTTGGGATGGTACTCAGCATTCTTCTTCGTCCAAACACAGCGAGTGGAATTAAGACCAAAAAGTTGTATTTTGGTCTCATCTGACCACATAAATTTCTCCCATGACTCCTCTGGATCATCCAAATGGTCATGGGCAAACTTAAGACGGGTCTGGACATGTGCTGATTTAAGCAGGGGAACCTTCTGTGCCATGCATGAGTTTAACCCATGATGTCTTAGTGTATTACCCACAGTAACCATGGAAACAGTGGTGCCAGGTCTCTTCAGGTCATTGACCAGCTCCTCTTGTGCAGTTCTGGGCTGATTCCTCACCTTTCTCAGGATCATTGATACGCCACGAGGTGGGATCTTGCATGGAGCCCCAGTCCGAGGGAGATTGACAGTCATGTTTAGCTTCCTCCATTTTCTAATAATTGCTCTTTTTTCACCAAGCTGCTTGGCAATTGCCCCGTACCCCTTTCCAGCCTTGTGGAGGTCTACAGTTTTGTCTTTGGTGTCTTTGGACAGCTCTTTGGTCTTAGCCATGTTATTAGTTGGAGTCTTACTGATTGTATGGGGTGGACAGGTGTCTTTATGCAGCTGACGACCTCAAATAGGTGCTTCTAATTTGGATTAATAAGTGGAGTGGAGGTGGACTTTTTAGAGGCCAGAATTTTTGCTGATTGGCAGGTGTTGAAATACTTATTTGCAGCAGTAACATGCAAATAATTTATTAAAAAATCATACATTGTGATTTCCGGATTTTTTTTAATTTTTTTTAATTTTTTAGATTATGTCTCTCACAGTGGACATGCACCGAAGATGAAAATTTCAGACTCCTCCATGATTTCTGAGTGGGAGAACTTGCAGAATCGCAGGGTGTTCAAATACTTATTTTCCTCACTGTAGAGATCAAGGTATGGTTAGGTAAATCACTGTATTAGCAGACATCCGTAGTTTAAACTTTGCTGCTAACCAGTGACTTTCTAGCGGTGCACTGATTCACAATCATGCTAGAACTTGAAATATATGGTTGTTTAACCATCTAGCAGATGAGTAAAACGGTGGCTTGCATAACTATGTCTTAGATGAAGAATGTGCTTTATTACATTCATTATCGTATTGTGATCAACATATTATGCTAATGTTTTAAGCTGGTATGCAGGATTTTTTTTCTCAGATATGTCTATCTGTTATGAATTTATACTGATACAGGCAGGAAAAACAAGTAGCTAAATTTCCAGAAAATGCAGTTTTTAGGATCTCATAAACAGACAGGCAAAGACAGGTTCACATAACCTATGCTCTCCTCTGTTCATTAATGGATGTCATAAATATTTCTTTTTGTAGTTTTATATTGGACAGATCATTTTTTACTTCAATAAAGAAATGCTAAAATATGATGAAAGCCTTATAATACATTTCTCTCTCTCTCTCTCTCTCTCTCTCTCTCTCTCTCTCTCTCTCTCTCTCTCTCTCTCTCTCTCTCTGGCAGGCCCAGCTGCAGCATCCTTCATCATGACTAAAGAGGAGAACCTGGACGTACAGGAGAAGGAGACACATGACCAGGAGGAGCAGGAGGAGGGGAAGGTACAGCGGGAGGAGGAGGAGGCACTGACTGAGGAAGAGGAAGACGAGGAGGAAGAGGAGGAATATGAGATTGAAGAGGAGAGAGAGGGGGAGGAGAGAGCAGAGATGGATGATGAAGAAGAGGATGAACCTGAAGAGGATCGGGAAGAGAGAGAAGAGCAAGAAGAGGAGGAGGAGACACTGGCCAACCAAGAGCATGAGAACGAGCCAGAGATAGAGCCGATGTCAGTGTCTGAGTATCAGAGTCCCGTCCATGAGGTGCGACGCCGAGCTATGGTGCACTCATCTGCACAGGCACCCTTACCCAAGGACTACGGTAGGTTATACATGACTCATCTTTGAAAGCAGTGCAGTCTGTAGACCCCCTTAGAGGGCTGCATTGGGATTGTGTCCCATGGGACCCAGCGCAAATCTTGCAAGACCGGGTGGTCAGAACTTTGCTGCGGGCGGTAACGGGCAGCTAAAAATAAACACTGCAGGAACAGCAGCAACAAGATGACTCAGTCAACAAATGGGAATAGTGTAAAGTGTGCGTGTCCATGCGCTACTTTGATCTTAAATAATTTAACAGGAGCAGTGGACATAACAGGAGCAAACAGACAGAGGCACAGCTGAGGTGTCACATGAAACTGCCTTTAAACTAAATGAAAACAACCAATAGTAGTGCTATTCCTGATCAGTGCATCAAAGGACATACAGGCCATGGAACTGAAACAAACAACCACATGAATCTCTTTATTAATGGCCTAAATGAAGTGTTTTCTCCTGTGAGATGGGAGGAGACACAAAATGAATGCATCTCTATTATTGTACATGCATAAATTCTCAGTGTTTCGCGGGTGCGGGCAGGACTGGACAGGCACATTGCGGTAATGGCCAGGAATGTAACACACACGTTGCGGGTGCAGGAGGTAACGACCCGAAATTCAGCGGGACTGGGCGGAAATGGGATGGAGAAATTAGTCCCACGCAGGGCTCTGATCACCTTACCCACCAAATGTCACTTGTTTGATGTAGCGCTGCCTGAATCCTCTGGTTGGCCATGTTTAACATGAAAGACGCAGAAACCGGAAGAAAATTCGCAAACCAAACATAAAATGCAGAACCACGAAACATTCCACCTGCTGTCGTGAGGGACGCACAGTTGCATGAACACAGTGTGAGCAGCTGGAACGTGTTGCACCACAACGCGCCTCTGCTGTGGAGACAAAAAAATAAAACCCACACATCATAAAAAACACCGCAAATTATTGAATCCCTCTTATTGAGTGGACAATACAAGTATGAACCAGTGAACATATGGTCCCACTCTGGCCAGAGTAGGACCATATGTACACTGGCAGTGTTAATTTAACACTGTCAGTGTTTGTTTTACACTGGTGATTTTACTGTGTAGATGACTCATGGTCATAGCCATACAGTCATGACATGACATGAATGAAGCAGTGTGCTCTCATTATGTCCACATTTGCTGGCCCGGCGTGTCCAGTCGGCCCCGCGCACGTCGGGCAGGCATGCATGTCCTGTTGGCGAAGCACCACAGGACAGACACCGGGTCATGTCGAACATAGCAGACATGGGTGACATGACATCCAGATCACCTGCCGCGTGTTCACATGATCTGATGGTCCATTTAACCTGGGACAGCCTGTCAATGTGCACGCTGTGTGCTCGCTGCAGCCTGTCGCAAAAGTGATATATGTTTTAATGTATTTCAACGTGAGGACAGCAAGCAGACACATGCATATCACAGTGGACAGTTGTAAGGACACGGTACGCGTTATGTGATGTCCAGAACCAGAGATCTCAACAGCTGCTGCTGTCGGCGGCCACGTTCAACGCACACACCAACATGTCACTCTCTGTTTCTGTGTTATGTGATCATTTTTTTAGTTATCATCTCACCATTCATCTTCAACCGCTTTTCCGGGTTCGGGTTCGGGGGCAACAGCTCCAGCAGGGGACCCCAGACTTCCCTTTCCCGTGCCACATTGACCACCTCTGACTGGGGGATCCCGAGGCGTTCCTAGACCAGTGTGAAGATATAATCTCTCCACCTAGTCCTGAGTCTTCCCCAGGGTCTCCTCCCAGATGGACGTGCCTCCCATATTTTTTAGTTATTTGTTATGTAATTGTATATGTAGTTATTGTAGTAATTATTAATACGGCTGTGGTCCTGTCCTGGCTGTGGTCCCTGTGTTTTTAATGTGACGTTGTGTGCACTGAGCCGTCATTTGCAGCTGTCAGTGAGTTTCTGGCTGGCGATCAGCAGAGAGGCGCCTCACCGTGCTGTGTGCACTCAGAAGTGGCTGGCCGCTCCCCATCTGTACATACATATCAGCATTCCATGCAAGTGTGCTCCCCTCTCCTCCCGCACGCCACATGTGTTGGTGGGGCGACACACGCGTGATACACATGCATGCCACATGTGTTGGGGGGAGCCGACACACTTGCATGCCAGATGTGTGTTGCTTTGCAACACAACACTCGTGGGGCACTTAGACAAATTTCACATCCAACTCTAAAGTGGTCATCTGCTCACTCTTTTCGTCCTAACAGCGCGAATGGGCTCTCACAGGGCACTCTGTCTTTTGGCCGCTGGTGTGCATGAATAGTTGTAGCGACACGTGTACGAGGCGTTAGAGGCAGCTCTGATTTTTCATGAATGGCATGCAATTCCTCCTTTGTGCGCTAGTCGGCTTCAATTGTGTTATGTCCGAAGGGGCCCTAAAGGCTGAAATCGGGCGTCCTGTTTATTTTTGACAGATAAATGAATGCTTGCCACAATGGAAATCCATTTATGACATACCCTGGACATAAAAGTTCCAGACTATCCAAATAAACCAAAACAGAACAAATATATATATATATATATATAGTCAGAAAACTTGGACTTTTTACTGTTGCACAAATATACAGGTTGAGAAATTGTTTGACTCCATGTGTATGTTTGTCTGTCTACCTGTCCATCTGTGTGGTTGATGTGTGTGATGTCTTGACAAAAGACGTTGTGTATCAAGGTGAAACCTGGTAACCTGGTAAGATCAACTTAGTAAGACCTCTGAAAAGTTCGACACTGGACAGAGTTTCTTGGAGAGGTTATAAATTGAGCTTGTTAGTGTGCTGTTGAGTTTCCTCAGGTTTGACAACTTCCTTGCTTTAATAAAGCAAAACAAAGATTATTATAAACAGTACAGTTTTGAGGTTGTGGTATTATATTTATATCAGTTAATAACCTTTATTTTGCTTTTTTAAAGTGATTCCAGAGGAGCTCTATTTGAATGTACAGTAGTTGGTAGTATTTAGTGGAGTTAAATTCCTTAGACAATTTATATTCCTGTTACATCCTTAGAATCAATCTTTTCAGAAGGTTGAAGTGAACTTGGTCACGAATAAAACAACCTGAATTGAACTGCATTCTTGTTTCGGAAACAAATTCACAAGCACCATGCTGTCACAATGAGAGTTCTAAAATACCTTGCTGAGGATGTTGACAGTGGGGACAGTAAGGATTCTTGTCGGTGTGTTCCAGTGCTTTTGCAGTGATAGCATTTGGTTTGTGAAATCAAATCTATTGTTGTTTGCAGAGTGCAGAGCTGGCAGGAAGAGAAGCTGCCAATGTCAGAGGTTACGTCTGATGTGATGAGGCTGATAAAGGTTTGGGCGTTGTTGGTGTACAAGAACTGTTTTTGATTCCTCTCCCCTGTGTTGTGTTTATTTTTTCTTTTCCTGTTTGGCAACCATCCCTGACATGGATAAGAAGATACTGATGCAACAGATTTGTGTAAAAAAAATAATTGTATAGTTATTATGGGCATTTTCACAGGAAAGGTTGAAAAATGTTGCTTTCCTGTGCCGTGACCATCGTAGCAAATGAAAGGTATTGTTACAAATTAGGTTTGCCCCATACAGTGGGGCCAAAAAGTATTTAGTCAGCCCCTGATTGTGCAAGTTCTCCAACTTAGAAAGATGAGAGAGGTCTGTCATTTTCATCATTGGTACACTTCAACTATGAGAGTCAAAATGAGAAAAAAATCCAGGAAATCACATTGTAGGATTTTTAAAGAATTTATTTGTAAATTATGGTGGAAAATAAGTATTTGGTCATCCACAAACAAGCAAGATTTCTGGCTCTCATAGACCTGTAACTTCTTCAAGAAGCTCTTCGGTCCTCCACCTGTTACCTGTATTAATGGCACCTGTTGGAACTCGTTATCTGTATAAAAGACACCTGTCAACAGCCTCAAACAGTCAAACTCCAAACTCGACCATGGCCAAGACCAAAGAGCTGTTGAAGGACACCAGGAAGAAAATTGTAGACCTGCACCAGGCTGGGAAGAGTGAATCTACAATAGGCAAGCAGGTTGGTGTGAATAAATCAACTGTGGGAGCAATTGTAAGAAAATAGAAGACATACAAGACCATTGATAATCTCCCTCAGTCTGGGGCTCCATGCAAGATCTCATCTGGTGGGGTCAAAATGATCATGAGAACGGCAAGCAAAAATCCCAGAACTACACAGAGGGACCTGATGAATGACCTGCAGAGAGCTGGGACCAAAAGTACCAAAGGCTACACACTATGCAAAGAGGGACTCAAATCCTGCAGTGCCAGGCGTGTACCCTGCTTAAGCCAGTAAATGTCCAGGCCTGTCTGAAGGTTGTCAGAGAGCATATGGATGATCCAGAAGAGGATTTGGAGAATATCATGTGGTCACATGAAACCAAAATGGAACTTTTTAGCAAAAACTCAACTCATCATGTTTGGAGGAAGATGAATGCTGAGTTGCATCCCAAGAACACCGTATCTACTGTGAAGCATGGGGGTGGAAACATCATGCTTTGGGGCTGTTTTTCTGCAAAGGGGACATGGCGACTGATCTGTGTTAAGGGAAGAATGAACGGGGCCATGTATCATGAGATTTTAAGCCAAAACCTCTTTCCTTCAGTGAGAGCATTGAGGATGCAACGTGGCTGGGTCTTCCAGCATGACAATGATCCCAAACACACCGCTTGAGCAATGAAGGAATGGCTCCGTAAAAAGCATTTCAAGGTCCTGGAGTGGCCAAGCCAGTCTCCAGACCTCAACCCCCATAGAAAAATTGTTGAGGGAGTTGAAAGTCCATGTTGCCGAAAACTAGAAGGGTGGAAATGAGATTGGGGACTTTGAATGTTGGTAATATGACTGGTAAAGCGAGAGAGCTGGCTGATATGATGGAGAGGAGAAAGGTAGACATATTGTGTGTGCAAGAGACCAAGTGGAAGGGAAGTAAGAGCAGGAGCATCGGCGTGGGTACAAGTTGTTGTACCATGGTGAGGACAGGAAGAGAAATGGTGTTGGGGTCATTTTAAAGGAAGAGTATGTTAAAAGTGTGTTGGAGCTTAAGCGAGTGTTTGACAGGGTGATGAGTGTGAAGTTGGAAATTGAAGGGGTGATGATGAATATCATCAGTGCATATGCCCCACAGGTAGGTTGTGAGATGAAGGAGAAAGATTTCTGGAGTGTGTTAGACGAGGTGGTGGAGAGTGTGCCCAAGCATGAAAGAGTGGTGATAGGAGTGGACTTCAGTGGGCATCAATGGGGTGATGAAGGGAACAGAGGTGATGAGGAAGTAATAGGTAGATAGATATGGTAGGTAGATATGGTATCAAGGATAGGAATGGGGAAGGACAGATGGTAGTTGATTTTGCAAAGTGGATGGAAATGGCTGTGGTGAATACCTACTTTAAGAAAAGGGAGGAGCACAGGGTAACATATAAGAGTGGAGGAAGGTGCACACAGGTGGACTACATTCTTTATAGGAGATGCAAGCTAAAAGAAATCAGAGACTGTAAAGTGGTGGCAGGAGAGAGTGTTGTTAGACAGCATAGGATGGTTTATTTGTAGGATGACTTTAGAGGTAAAGAAGAAGAAGAGAGTGAGAGCTCAACAAAGGATCAGATGGTGGAAGCTGAAGGAGGAAGACATGTGAAATTTAGCGAGCAGGTGAGAGAAGCACTGGTTGGAGGGGAAGCAGTTTTGGACAACTGGAAAAGTACTGCAGATGTGGTGAGGGAGACAGCTAGGACAGTACTGGGTATGACATCTGGACAGTGGAAGTAAGACAAGGAGACTTGGTGGTGGAATGAAGAGGTCTGGGAAAGCATAAGGAGAAAGAGGTTGGCGAAAAAGTTTTGGGATACTTGGAGAGATGAAGAAAGTAGCAAGGAGTACAAGCAGATGTGGTGTAAGGCAAAAAGAGAAGTGGCAAAAGCGAAGGGAAAGGCATATTGCGAGCTGTACAAGAACTTGAATAGTAAGGAAGGAGAAAAGGACTTGTACTGATTGGCCAGACAAAGGGACAGAGCTGGAAAGGATGTGCAGCAGGTTAGGGTGGTAAAAGATGCACATGGTAATGTGCTGACAAGTGAGGAGTGTGTGCTGAGAAGGTGGAGGGAATATTTTGAAGAGCTGATGAATAAAGAAAATGAGCGAGAGAAAAGGCTGGATGATGTGGTGAGAGTAAATCAGGAAGTACAAGAGATTAGTAAGGAAGAAGTGAGGGCTGCTATGAGGAGGATGAAGAGTGGAAAGGCAGTTGGTCCAGATGACATTCCAGTGTAGGCATGGAAATGTCTTGGAGAGATGGCAGTAGAGTTTCTAACCAGATTGTTTAATAAAATCTTGGAAAGTGAGAGGATGCCTGAGGAGTGGAGACGAAGTGTGCTGGTTCCTATTTTCAAGAACAAGGGTGATGTGCAGAGCTGCAGTAACTACAGAGGCATAAAGTTGATCAGCCACAGCATGAATTTATGGGAAAGAGTAGTAGAAGCTAGGATTAGAAAACAGGTGAAGATCTGTGAGCATCTATATGGTTTCATGCCGAGAAAGAGCACTACAGATGCAATGTTTGCTCTGAGAATGCTGTTGGAGAAGTACAGAGAAGGCCAGAAAGTTACATTGTGTGTTTGTGGACTTAGAAAAAGCTTATGACAAGGTGCCAAGAGAAGAGCTGTGGTATTGTATGAGGAAGTCTGAAGTGGTAGAAAAGTATGTTAGGGTAGTGCAGGACATGTACAAGAATAGTGTGACAGCGGTGAGATGCGCAGTCGGAATGACAGACTCATTCAAGGTGGAGGTGGGATTACACCAAGGATCAGCTCTGAGTCCTTTCTTGTTTGCAATGGTGATGGACAGGTTGACAGATGAGATTAGACAGGAGTCCCCATGGACTATGATGTTTGCAGATGACATTGTGATCTGTAGTGAGAGTAGAGCGCAAGTTCAGTCTAGTCTGGAGAGGTACAGATATGCTTTGGAGAGAAGGGGAATGAAAGTCAGTAGAAGCAAGACTGAGTACATGTGTGTGAATGGGAGGGAGCCCAGTGGAATAGTGCAGTTACAAAGAGTAGAAGTGGTGAAAGTAGATGAGTTTAAATATTTGGGGTCAACTGTTCAAAGTAATGGAGAGTGTGGTAAAGAGGTGAAGAAGAGAGTGCAGGCAGGGTGGAGTGGGTGGAGAAAGGTGGCAGGAGTGATTTGTGACCAAAGAATATCAGCAAGAGTGAAGGAAGGTTTACAAGACAGTAGTGAGACCAGCTATGTTGTACGGCTTAGAGACGGTGGCACTAACAAAAAGACAGGAGGCAGAGCTGGAGGTGGCAGAGTTGAAGATGTTGAGATTCTCTTTGGGAGTGACAAGAATGGACAAGATTAGGAATGAACATATCAGAGTGACAGCTCAGTTGGGACGATTTGGAGACAAAGTCAGAGAGGCGAGATTGAGATGGTTTGGACATGTGCAGAGGAGGGACCCAGGGTATATAGCCATATGGCCCAAGCAGAGGGTCACCCCTTTGAGTCTGGTCTGCTTGAGGTTTCTTCCTCAGAGGGAGCTTTTCCTTACCACTGTTGCTCTGGGGGTTGGTAAGGTTAGACCTTACCTGTGTGAAGTGCTTTGAGGCAACTCTGTTGTGATTTGGCGCTGTATAAATGAAAATAAATTGAAAATTGAATTAAATTATATAGGGAGAAGGTTGCTGAAGATGGAGCCACCAGGCAGGAGGAGAAGAGGGAGGCCAAAGAGGAGGTTTATAGATGTGCTGAAGGAGGACATGCAGGTGGTTGGTGTGACAGAGGAAGATACAGAGGACAGGGTGAGATGGAAACGATTGATCTGCTTTGGCGACCCCTAACGGGAACAGCCGAAAGACGAAGAAGAATAGTTGAAGTGTACCTATGATGAAAATTACAGACCTTTCTCATTTTTCTAAGTAGGAGAACTTACACAATCAGGGACTGACTAAATATTTATTGGACCCACTGTATTATCGTTCAGAGTTTATGAATGTTTTTGAATGTACTCCTCTGTGTGCACACGGATGCTTGGGTCATATTGGCTTTTGATTTGACTTACTTGTGATGCTCATGGATCAAATGTGTTTGAAGAAATGCACTTTCCTGAACATTTAACAACACAAGTGGGAATTATTTGCAGTCTTTCCTTTGGAAATGGCTTTATCTATATTATAATAGCCAAGTGGCCTCTGTGCGTGTGCATGTGTTTGTGTATGGCTTCAATCATGCAAAAACCAGGGAGAGCTGACATTTGTCATCTGGCATGCTCATGTATTTTGGGTCAAGCATGAATGCTACAAAAATAGAAAGTTAATAGGACAAATATTTTTGGAGAAATTAGCAATTTTAGTTAACAGTGCACTTTCCTGAAGTCCCACTGTGCTGCAGTGCACCATGGGAGTTCGGGTTTTTGAGGTTATAAATGTTATTGTGGTTCATGTTGGTTTAACAATGTTGTTAGTGTTATTGATTCATTGTGTTTTGTAGCTCAGTTGGTTTAGTCAGTTTAGATAAGTCTCATGTTGCTATTACCATGAGTGACTCAAGTTTCATGTTCGTACCATGACTGAAATGTTTTAGTGGTTGTCTTCAGCCACACTTTATTTGTCAAATTAAAACCACCTGCTTAAAGCAGCTTTGCATGCGTGCTTGCTGCTAACTACCTTCTGGACTCACGCCCTTCCAGCAGGGGAAAGTAAGTCTTCTTTATATTAAAAGCATGAGTGTGGGGAGTGATTTTAAGTTCAATATAATATAATTGTAAATATGTTAAAAATACATGGATGACAGAAGAAAGTGAAAACACTTACGAGGTCTATTAGAAAAGTATCCGACCTTATTATTTTTTTCAAAAACCATATGGATTTGAATCACGTGTGATTGCGTCAGACAAGCTTGAACCCTCGTGCGCATGCGTGAGTTTTTCCACGTCTGTCGGGTGCGTCATTCGCCTGTGAGCAGGCTTTGAGTGAGGAGTGGTCCAGCCCCCCTGGCGGATTTTCATTGTCAGGAAATGGCGGAATGATTTGGGCTTTGTTTCCATCAGAAACTGTTAGAGACTGGCAGCTGGAAACCATTAAAAAAATTGATCTTGCTTTCGGTGAAAATTTTACGGGCTTGGTAGAGAATAAGGAGTGTTACTGTTGCTTTAAGGACGGCCCCCAGCGGCTGTGGGGCGCACCGCGCTCTGAAGCCGCCATCAACAGGCTGAACGAACATTTCATTTCTAAACGGATGGCTGTCTGGATCCGTGACCATCGTGTGCCATTTCTCTGGTTATCACAAGAGCTGGACATCAACCATTTTCCGGCAGATTTCACTTTTAAGAGATTTTGTCATGGAAAGCCGAGCGGAGGCTTCGCGCGTCACGATGGATTCACTACTGGAGCAAGACAAAACCACCTCCGTTTTGGTCTCACAGGACGGCTTTGAGATGGCGTTCAGACAGCTGTAGGTGGTTTTTCCATCAAGTGATTATCCGAGAAATTGTGGATGTGCCTGGACATGCCAGAACATGTCCCGTGAGGCTTCATCACGGCGTTGCTGTGCGCCATGCGGCACCGGTGGTGCGAGGTGGTGAAAGCCTCCGCTCGGCTTTCCATGACAAAATCTCTTGTTAAAAGTGAAATCTGCCAGAAAATGGTTTGATGTCCAGCTCTTGTGATAACCAGAGAAATGGCACACGATGGTCACAGATCCAGACAGCCATTCGTTTAGAAATGAAATGGTCGTTCAGCCTGTCGATGGCGGCTTCGGAGCGCGGCGCGCCCCACAGCCACTGGGGGCCGTCCTTAAAGTGACAGTAACACTCCTTATTCTCTACCAAGCCCGTAACATTTTCACCGAAAGCCAGATAAATTTTTCTAATGGTTTCCAGCTGCCAGTCTCTAACCGTTTCTGAAAAAATTCTGATGGAAAAAAAGCCCAAATCATTCCTCCATTTCCTGACAATGAAAATCCGCCGAGGGGGCTGGACCACTCCTCACTCAAAGCCTGCTCACAGGCGAATGACGCAACCGACAGGCGTGGAAAAACTCATGCATGCGCACAAGGGTTTAAGCTTGTCTGGTGCAATCACACGTGATTCAAATCCATATGGTTTTTGAAAAAAATAATAAGGTTGGATACTTTTCTAATAGACCTCATATTTCCATTGTGGTACATTTAAAAATCAAATGACAAAGTAGAAGTACAAATAAAAAAAAATAATAGTGTATATGATAACAAGAACCTAAACAATTTATAAATACATCAAGACAGTAAATTAACATTAAAAATTACATAATTAACAGGAAATAAAAGGGTTGAGTTCTTTTCCTAAAAATTGTTGAGGTCTGAGGTTTGAAAAACATTCTGGACTCACACGCCATTCCAACTCATTATACAAGCTTTGCTTAATTCATTACCACCCTTACCACACAAAATGTCAGCTACCTATTTTATAAACACTACCCAATCTAGAACCTGTAGATCCCCACATGCAACACGCTAGTTCAACTTTATTTCACCATTAAACTCATCTTTATATCTTCATTAACTCATGTCATGTTTTCTCTGGCTGACTAAATTTGTTTGATATACACTTTCAATGAACATCTCAGTCTTGTTTCTCTTTTTGTTTATTTTTATGGTGTTTTCATCATTAGGTTTAGGGCCAGTGATAGCGTAGTAGATAATCTCTTTGGTAGGTTTGACCCCAATTGAGTGTTGAAGTGCCCATGAATGAGATTGAACTCGTGTCTTGGGGCACCCAGTCCCAACTCACCAATGTAAATGAAGGGGAAAAAAATGAAATGCAAACAGTATCTCTCATTATGTTTATCCTGAGCTTTTATTGTCCTTCACCAGCCTTCACTTTTTTTGACCCCAACGACCCGGCCTGTTTGGAGATCCTCATGGATCCTCGGACCACCATTCCTGAGCTGTTTGCTATCGTGCGACAGTGGGTTCCCCAAGTGCAACACAAGATTGATGTGATTGGTAACGAGGTAAGAACTTGTACACAAACATAAAAGGACACATACACAGACGACACCAGATAAAGGGGACAGGACTGCACCTCAAATCTTTGATGAAATTTGATATAACTGGATGAACTTGGTGTGTGTGTGTGTGTGTGTGTGTGTGTGTGTGTGTGTGTGTGTGTGTGTGTGTGTATCTAACTTTCAAACTGCTTGTTTGACTCGATTGTCACTTTGACCCACATTCACCAAGCCACCGTGCTGCCTACATATGTATCAATCACAAAAAAGTATTTGCATTCACAGAGGGTGGTTTTTCAGGCAATTTGAAAAGACCTTATTTCAGAAAACTACAATGAATGCAGTTTTTCCACTTTTACAGGTCACATGACATACAGAAAGTGTCATATGACAATAAAATATGTACATGATGTGGTGCTTATGGACAGAGTTTGAGACAGAGAGCTTGTTATATACCTTATAAGAGATGACGTTATGGCAATACTGGATTGCAAAAAACAACTAAATGGCAATATTTAGCGGGACCTACCCATCTGTTGACATGACTATTGGAATTCCAGTTCTCATGAGAATCTCACTGGAATGACCGTTATCGCAAGATGACAAAACCTAACAGTCATATTCCGTCATAAATGGAAATGCTCTCGTTTTGCTATTGTGTTTTGCCGACATTCTGACAATATCCTTTTCAGACAAGTGACGTCGCTACTATAAGCATCCCAGCGTGCGCTTCAGTGGAATGTAGCTGGTAACGTTAAGAATGGAGGCACAGATTAATTCCAAAGTTGACATAAGTGTGATGTTGTGTTATGATGACTCGTTTTTAAGTGAAAACTGTTCATTTTGATGCAGTCACGGTAAAAGCTGCAGCTCTGAGAAGGTTTCTGTGCACCTGCATGGACATGAGCCATAAAAGCAGCCTGTCAGTAACAATATCTGCTCCAGGTTCAGCTTTGTGCACAATTAATTATGAGTGTTATCAATAAATAAAAAAAAATACATCTGCTGCCGGGGGAAAAAATGTCTTGGAGACAATCCTTTTTGCAGCGAGCTGAGAGGAGCAAAGAGCAGCAGCACACACACACACACACGCGCACACACACACACACACACAGCGAGCTTTGCAGCACACACACACACACGCACATACACACACTCCAGCTCCAAATTCACACTCTCTCAAAGCAAAAAAATAAAAAGCTTACCACAAAACACAAAAGGGGTAAAAGCCTGAACATGCCAGACTCATTGTGTTAAATATTTAATATCAAATGTAAACTCCACATGATCAAAGAAGCACGCTTGCACACTAGATCGTGGCATGTAAAATAACATCCATTAACTCCTGGAAATAATGTATTCTGATTTTTTCCAATGTGATAAATCCATTTCCGTGTCCAGACAGTCTGTTAAAAACAGTGTCAGATGTCCCCACGTCCATGTCCACAGCTTCAGTAAACCAGCATCCAGACAAATAATGCATCACCACACTTTAGGTTCCAAAATGCAACACTGAAAAAGTTAAGAGTTTCGGGCTAAAGTGTGTCTTCTCGTGTCTGTAAATCCTCTGTAAATCCAAGCCATCACTTTCGAATAGCAGCTCAGAAGCTTCATTTTCAGACCGAGCAGGTTCGTTTCCCTCTGTCTGTCAGTCATTGGGATGTTTCTGCTCATTCTAACATGTGCATAACTTGCCAAAAAATGCAGAGGATTTTCGAGTGAAATGTTTTCTGGAAATGCACCTTCTCACACTCAGAGTGAGAGAAATAAAATAAATCAGCGATCACTAATTATTAGCACATGCATGCGGAGAGACTTACAGTCATGAGTACTTTTATGTTGTCTTGCTAACTGAGACGTTAACTTTAACTTTTGCACAAATCCAGTTTTGATATATACAGACATATTGCGATCACTTCAGGTATGATATGAATTGATCAGTGGGATGATCATGTGCATTTCATTGATGAAACGCACTGAAACAAAATTGCACACTTATTTTTGGCTGAAGCTTGATTTTCTTCCAGTATTTCTTTTGCAACTAATACAATAAACAAATCAGAGCATATTTTGCTATTCATGTCTCATATAAAACATTCAGTATTTGCACCGGCCTAAAGATGAAAGTGTTTAGGTGTGTGTTTATATAGGTGTTGCGTGTTGCCCATCATACAGAGAAGACAGCCATAAGAAACATAAAAATAAAACCGAATAAATCGATCAA
This sequence comes from Thalassophryne amazonica, assembly GCF_902500255.1. Taxonomy (NCBI): domain Eukaryota; kingdom Metazoa; phylum Chordata; class Actinopteri; order Batrachoidiformes; family Batrachoididae; genus Thalassophryne; species Thalassophryne amazonica. Next base: position 87,514,644 of record NC_047106.1, on the reverse strand, counting down.
TCTCACACTTATCCTTCAACTGTCTGGCTCTCTGCCTCTGTCTCTCTCAGATTCTGAAGCGTGGGTGCCATGTGAATGACCGTGATGGTTTGACTGACATGACACTGCTTCACTACAGCTGTAAGGCTGGAGCACATGGTGTTGGTAAGATACTTCATTATAGATCCAGTCAGTCAGACACACTGTCTACAAACAGGAAATATAGGTGGCTGCACGTGTCAACACATCCAGGATGTCACTTGGACAACACTGGAATGGTACCTCTGGGGTGCAAACACATGCCAAAGCTTACAGTTAAAACATTGTATGTGCTTGTTGGAGTGGTTTTATTTAAAGGAAACTCGCTTAAGCCTGATTACAGATATATAGAGTTGCCTTTGTTATGAAAATCCTGCCTCAGTTTCCCTGAGGAGTCTTTCCAAGGAATTAATAAACTTCTATCTAATCTAATCTATTTTTCTGTCAGACTCTTTGGATTTTTGTAGTAATGACACATTATACATATTTCCGGTCTTCAACTCAAACCCATGGTCACTGAGCTGTGAGCACAGATTAGTGTTACTTATTGTAAGGCCATGCTCACTGCATTTAATAAGAGTGACTGTAGTTTCTCTTAACCCCCGTTACACAGGGATGGGGTGTGTCCAGCGGTCCTTGTGCGGTCATGAAATCGCATGGAATGCCGCATTATGCCAAAGAGGCACTGATCTGGTGCCAGGAGCTTACAGGGTCCACTCGGTATCTTCTCACAAACTGCCATGATCCCAATGGTTGCGGAGACGTATGAAGTTGCACCTGATTTTTGCAGAAGAGTTGTCAATTCTGGAAGATGCACAAATACCACACACACCACGCAAAAACACCCCACAGAGCACCCTATGACCGTCCAACGGCCGCACAGTACAACAGCAGATCATCCACTGACACATGACTGGAATGAGGTGAGCTTGGACATGAACTCTGAAAAAAAAGAGCAATATCATTTCAATATTGCAGCCAACGGGTGCACAATGTTCGGGGCTGTGTCGTGATTTTATGAATCAAGTTAATTTTACAAAGAGCTGTTATCAAGCACAAAATGTCAGATTTTGTCCACAGAGTTCATCACAAAGTTTTGTGCGTGTTAAAAACTTTGAGCAGAGATCAGGTGGAGAGCTTTATCTTATGCTTTTCCTGTAACTGATGATTCATTCTGGGCTTCTGAAAGCTCCAGTGTCAATTCAGCACAAGCAGACATGCAGTTCGACTGTCACCAAAAGCGTGCGTTACATCAGACAAGTAATCTGCAGCACTATTACTGTTATAATGACAACCAATAGCACTAACAAACTAAAAGCCTGTCACCATGGAAAATTTTTAAATGAATTCTTTTTCCATTTTCTCTATGTGCACATTCTGTTTGGATTATGCGGGTGTGTGCAGGGTTTTTGTTTTTTTTTTCCACTGCCATGCTTGACAGCACCTGCACATTTTAATATGTAAGTAGATACCTGGAGTTCATTATGGACTTACAACAGTTTTGCACTTTTTTCATGAATGGTATAATCAAATTCAGTTAAATTCCAATTTCAATTCCTTCAATTTGTAGAGCGCAAATTCATGACAGCCTCGCCCCCAGGGCACTTCACACAAAACAACCCAAAAACAAATTAAAATGAATTAAAAGATTAAAAAGCACAATTAAAAGAGTAAAATAAATATTAAATATTAAAAGAAATAAAAAGCATAATAACAACAATAAAAAACATAATGACAAATATGCTAACTAAATGAGAGGGAGAATAGATGCGTCTTCAATCTGACTTTAAAAGTGTCCACAGAATCTGACTGCTTTATAGACGCTGGAAGACTGTTCCACAGAAAGGGGACATGATAAGAGAATGCTCTTTGTGTTGTGAAAGTGTAGGAACACGGACCCACAACAGGGGGCGTAAAATGAACGGGCAATGGATAAGCCAAACAGTAACAATTTAATGTTGTGAAGTGCACAACGGAATACAGACAAATACAGTTTTGGTAGTACAGACAATTATATGTTGAGTGACGTGTGGGCAGGCTTGAGGATAAGAGGCGTCCGTCCAGAACCGAGCCGGATCCCACACGGCCTTCACCGCCAACGGACCTGAAGAACACCGGAGCCACCAAGTCCTGGATCCCCAGGTGGCCACCGTCTCCAGCTGTCAGACCTGGTACTGCTGGCAGAGAACAGAAACAGTATAGATGAGTGTGAGTTCGCACCAGTCTGTGTTCCTTTGGGAGGGAGCACCTCCACCTCCAATCACACACTCGTGCAGCTCCTGTCTAACCACTTATCTGGTTGGGGTGTGAAGCGAAGCCGTCGCTGTCCACACCAAACGCCAATACAGCAGATAAGGAACACGTCACAGGAAAACGGCTGCAATTGAGATCAGACTATTATTCGTTGTAAATACAGCAGAGAAATTACCTCTTCTGGTAACTGATTTCTCGGCGGGGAGGTGGAGTGGCAATCCGGCCTTTATGGTGATGGTGATGTGTGATGAGTGACAGCTGGTGCTGATGACGAGTGACAGCTGTCACTCCCGGTTGCTATGACGCCCTCTCGTGCTTGAAACCCGCACTTCAAGCAGGGTGCCATCTGGTGGTGGTGGGCCAACAGTACCTCCTCTTCAGCGGCCCACACAACAGGACCCCCCCCTCAACGGGCGCCTCCTGGCGCCCGACCAGGCTTGTCCGGGTGACACCGGTAGAAGTTGGCCAGGAGGGCTGGGTCCAGGATGAAGCTCCACTTCACCCAGGAGCGTTCTTCAGGTCCATACCCCTCCCAGTCCACCAAATACTGGAACCCCCGGCCCTTCCGACGGACGTCCAGGAGCCGGCTCCCCGTCGATGATCCGGGCAGGAGGCGGCGCTGGTCCGGGGGTACAGAGGGGTGAAACGTGATGAGGTTTGATGCGTGACACATGGAAAACCGGGTGGATCCGCAGTGAAGCTGGCAGCTTCAGCTTCACTGCGGCTGGACTGAGGACTTTGAGTATGGTGAAAGGTCCAATGTATCTGTCCTTCAACTTCTGGGATTCCACTTGCAGGGGAATGTCTTTTGTGGAAAGCCATACCTCCTGCCCAGGCTGATACGTAGAGGCCGGGGCACACCGGCGGTCTGCATGGTTCTTGGCCCTTGTCCAGGCTTTGAGCAGGGCAGAGCGGGCGGCACGCCACACCCGACGGCACCTCCTCAGATGGGCCTGGACTGAGGGCACCTCGACCTCTCCCTCCACAAGCGGAAACAATGGGGGCTGGTACCCCAAACACACCTCAAATGGGGAGAGGCCAGTAGCCGATGATACTTGGCTGTTGTGAGCGTACTCGATCCAGGCCAAATGGTTGCTCCAGGCCGTCGGGTGCGCGGAGGTTAGGCAGCAGAGGGCCTGCTCCAATTCCTGGTTCGCCCGCTCTGCCTGTCCGTTTATCTTAGGATGATACCCGGACGAGAGACTCACGGTGGCCCCCAGTTCCCTGCAGAAACTCCTCCAGACCTGAGAGGAGAACTGAGGACCACGGTCTGAGATGATATCCGATGTAATCCCATGCAGATGCACAACGTGGTGGACCAGGAGGTCTGCAGTCTCCTGGGCCGTCGGGAGCTTCGGGAGGGCCACGAAGTGGGCTGCCTTGGAGAACCGGTCCACTATCGTGAGGATGGTAGTCATGCCCTGGGACGGCGGGAGGCCCGTGACAAAGTCCAGGCCGATGTGAGACCAGGGGCAATGAGGCACGGGCAGAGGCTGGAGGAGGCCTTGGGACTTGTGGTGGTCGGCTTTGCCCCTGGTGCAGGTGGTGCAGGCCTGGACATACTCCCGGACATCGGCTTCCATAGACGCCCACCAGAAGCGCTGCCGGACCACTGCCATGGTCCTTCGCACCCCTGGATGACAGGAGAGCTTGGAACCGTGACAGAAGTCTAGGACCGCAGCCCTGGCCTCTGGTGGGACGTACAACTTGTCCTTCGGACCTGTCCCCGCTTCCGGGCTCCGAGTCAGGGCCTCCCGGACGGTCTTCTCCACGTCCCAGGTGAGGGTGGCCATGACAGTGGAGTCGAGGATGATGGTTTCCATAGGGTCTGACAGCTCGGTCTTGACCTCCTCTTCGTGCACACGGGACAGGGCGTCAGATCGTTGGTTCTTCGTCCCGGGGCGGTAGGTGATCCGAAAGTCAAAACGCCCGAAGAACAGTGACCAGCGGGCTTGCCTGGGGTTCAGATGCCTGGCGGTCCAAATGTACTCCAGGTTCCGATGGTCCCTCCAACAGGTGTCTCCACTCCTCCAGAGCCTCTTTCACCGCTAGAAGTTCCCGATTGCCGACGTCATAGTTCCTTTCAGCCGGGGTCAACCTGCGGGAAAAGTAGGCACATGGATGGAGAACCTTGTCGGACTCCCCGCTCTGGGATAGCACGGCTCCTATCCCTGAGTCAGAGGCGTCCACTTCAACTATAAACTGGCGATTGGGATGGGGCTGCACCAGAACTGGTGCAGTCGAGAACCGGCGTTTCAACTCCCTAAACGTGGCTTCGCACCGATCCGACCAGGTGAAGGGGACTTTTGTGGAGGTCAGGGCTGTCAGGGGGCTAACTACCTGACTGTAGCCCTTGATGAACCTCCGGTAGAAATTTGCAAAACCGAGGAACTGTTGCAGTTTCCTACGGTTTGTTGGTTGGGGCCAGTCTCTCACCGCCGCAACCTTGGCCGGATCAGGGGCGACGGAATTGGAGGAGATTATGAACCCCAGGAAGGACAAAGAAGTGCGGTGGAACTCGCACTTCTCACCCTTCACAAACAGCCGGTTCTGCAGGACCTGACGTACATGCTTGACATGGGTCTCGGGATCCGGAGAAAAGATGAGTATATCGTCTAGATATACGAAGACAAACCGATGCAGGAAGTCCCGCAAGACGTCATTAACCAATGCTTGGAACGTCGCGGGCGCATTGGTGAGGCCGAACGGCATGACCAGGTACTCAAAGTGACCTAACGGGGTGTTAAATGCTGTCTTCCACTCGTCTCCCTCCCGGATCCGAACCAGGTGATAAGCATTCCTGAGATCCAGTTTAGTGAAAATTTGGGCTCCATGCAAGGGCGTGAACACTGAATCCAACAGAGGTAACGGGTATCGGTTGCGAACCGTGATCTCGTTCAGCCCTTTGTAATCAATGCATGGACGGAGTCCGCCGTTCTTCTTGCCCACAAAAAAGAAACCAGCACCCATCGGGGAGGTGGAGTTCCGGATCAACCCGGCAGCTAACGAGTCCCGAATGTAGGTCTCCATTGATTCGCGTTTCGGACGTGAGAGGTTGTACAGCCTGCTGGACGGGTACTCAGCGCCCGGGATCAAATCAATGGCACAATCGTACGGATGGTGCGGGGGCAGCATGAGTGCCAGATCCTTGCTGAAGACGTCAGCAAGGTCATGGTACTCGGCTGGCACCGCCGCCAGATTGGGAGGGGACTAAAACCTCCTCCTTAGCTGTCACACCGGGTGGAACCGAGGGTCCTAAACACTCCCGGTGGCGGGTTTCGCTCCACTGAACCACAACCCCAGATGGCCAGTCAATCCAGGGATTGTGTTTTAACACCCATGGAAAACCCAAAATCACTCGGGAGGTAGAAGGTGTTACATAAAACACAATGTCCTCCCTGTGATTTCCAGATGCAACCAATGTCACTGGCTGTGTCTAGTGTGTGATTAGTGGAAGAAGGGTGCCATCTAGTGCCCGCACCGACAATGGTGATGGTAAGGCCACTAGAGGGAGCCCAACCTGCTTTGCCCATCTGCTATCCAGCAGATTCCCTTCCGACCCCGTGTCCACCAGTGCTGGGACGTGAAGGGTTAAATCCCGGTCAGGATCGTGACTGGGATGCGTGCAGATTTTCGGGGTCTCCCCGTGTGGATATTGTGACCCACCCTTAGCCCAGTCTCTAAGGACGAGTGCTGCTGTATTGACCGTTTGGCGCATTTTTTCTGTGTGTGCTCGGTTGAGCTGCAGAGAAAACACTCCCCACGGACCAGCCTCCTTTGTCTCTGATCTGATCGCCTTTTGGCCCTGCTTGTTGGGTGGGCCGCCAGAAGAGGAGGTACTGCTGGCCCACCACCAGAGGGCGCCCTGCCTGAAGTGCGGGCTTCAGGCACGAGAGGGCGCTGCTGCCACGGACACAGCCGGGGGTGACAGCTGTCACTCATTATCTCCTGACAGCTGTCACTCATTCATGCTTCATCATCTCACTCCATAAAACCCGGACGTCATCTCCACCTCATCGCCAAGATATCGTCAAACCGTTCAGGTAGTATTCTCAGCCTTGAAAGGGAACTGTGTATCAGTCTGAACTCTTTTTTGCAGCCGCTTTCCTGTGGTGTTCCGTGTCTGTGTGACCGGCGTTCGGTGTGTCCAGCAACGGCTCCGCTGCACACCTCTACCAGATAAGTGGGTAGACAGGAGCTGCACGAGTGTGTGTTAGAGGTGGAGGTGGCATTCCCACCGTTGTTGCTACTGGGTGTGCACACACCCATATCTTATTGTCTCTGCTCCCTGCCAGCAGTACCAGATCCGACCTTCGAAGACGGTGGCCACCTGGGGACTCGGGACTTGGCGGCTCCAGTATTCTCCGGGTTCGGTGGCGGAGGAAATCGTGTGGTTCCGGTTCATCTCAGGACAGACGTCTTCTATCCTTGAGCCTGCCCACACGTCACCCTTGTGATTGACTGTCTGTTAAATTTCACATTCCTCTGTATTGTGCTCATTCACAACAGTAAAGTGTTCATATTTGACTCTTTCATTGTCCGTTCATTTGCGCCCCCTGTTGTGGATCCGTGTCACTACAATTTCACAACAGGATATCTCGGCCAGTGTCATGGATCCCGAGGGGCGTCACCCATCTGTTGGACAGCCAATGGAAGAGCAGGGTGCACAGGCGTCTGCAGGAGGCGTGCTCGGTGAGTTGCAGAAAATCCTCACTGCCTTTACCGCTCGGCTGGATTTGATGACTGAGCAAAACGTCATCCTTAATCGCAGGATGGAGGCTCTCACCGCACAGGTGGAAGCGCGCGATCAGAGCGCTGCTGCGGCTCCTCCTCCTGCCGACCCTGTGCCTGATATTAATGTTCCACTGGTCATTCAACGAACCCCCCCCCCCCCCACCATCCCCTGAAGCATACATAAGTCCCCCAGAGCCGTACGGGGGTTGTGTGGAGACGTGCGCGGACTTTCTGATGCAGTGTTCGCTCGTCTTTGCACAACGACCCATGATGTACGCGTCTGACGCCAGCAAGGTGGCTTATGTTATTAACTTGCTTTGTGGTGAGGCACGCGCTTGGGCTACAGCGCTTTGGGAGCACAACTCATGGCTCCTTACCTCTTATACTGGGTTTGTGAGGGAGTTCAGAACAGTGTTTGATCACCCTAACAGAGGAGAGACCGCTTCAACAGTGCTGCTGTCAATGCGACAGGGGCGCCGGCGCGCAGCCGAATATTCAGTCGACTTCTGCATCGCGGCTGTGAGGTCCGGCTGGAATAACGTTGTGCTCCGCCCCGCCTTCATAAACGGACTGTCGTTGGTCCTGAAGGAGCACCTGGTAGCTAAGGAAGAACCGCAGGATTTAGATGGGCTTATCGATCTCGTTATACGGTTAGACAATCGGTTGGAGGAACGCCGTCGGGAGCGAGACGAAGGACGTGGCCGGGCACGCGCCGTCCCTCTCCCTTCCGGGTTCGAAAAGGTTCTGCCCTCCCCATGCTCCACAGCCGCAGCGCTCCGTGGGGCAACAGCTCCCCCTGCTGACATTGCTAGGGAAACGCACAGGGCCAAAATGAGAACAGCTGACAGAATGAGGAGGCTGGTCCGCGGGGAGTGTTTTCTCTGCAGCTCAAAAGAGCACATACAGAGAAACTGCCCCAAACGGCCAAAACGACAACACCCGCCCTTAGAGACTGGGCTAAGGGGGGGTCATAACATTCACGTGGGACACACACATATTGCCACACGACTCCCAGTTACAATCCTGAGCGGGGATTTAACCCTTCAAGCCCCAGCACTGGTGGACACGGGGTCAGAAGGGAATCTGCTGAATAGCAGATGGGCAAGGGAGGTAGGGCTCCCTCTGGTGGCGCTTCCTTCGCCATTGCAGGTGCGGGCACTAGATGGCACCCTTCTCCCTTTAATCACGCACAAGACACAACCTGTAACTCTGGTGGTGTCTGGGAATCATCGGGAGGAGATCGAGTTTTTTGTGACTCCTTCTACCTCCCGCGTGATTTTGGGTTTCCCGTGGATGTTGAAACACAATCCCTGGATTGATTGGCCGTCTGGGGTGGTGGTTCAGTGGAGCGAAACCTGCCATCGGGCGTGTTTAGGATCCTCGGTTCCTCCCGGTTTACATGCTAAGGAGGATGTCAAAGTCCATCCCAATCTGGCGGCGGTGCCGGTTGAGTACCACGATCTTGCTGATGTCTTCAGCAAGGATCTGGCACTCGCCCTTCCCCCGCACCGTCCGTATGATTGTGCCATTGATCTGATTCCAGGCGTTGAGTTCCAGTCCAGCAGGCTGTACAACCTCTCACGACCTGAGCGCGAATCAATGGAGACCTACATCCGGGACTCATTAGCTGCTGGGCTGATCCGGAACTCCACCTCCCCGATGGGTGCAGGTTTCTTTTTTGTGGGCAAGAAGGATGGCGGACTCCGTCCATGCATTGATTACAGGGGGCTGAATGAGATTACGGTTCGCAACCGATACCCGTTGCCGTTGTTGGATTCTGTATTCAACCCCCTGCATGGAGCCAAAATCTTTACTAAGCTGGATCTTAGGAATGCGTATCACCTGGTTCGGATCCGGAAGGGAGACGAATGGAAGACGGCATTTAACACCCCGTTAGGTCACTTTGAGTACCTGGTCATGCCGTTCGGCCTCACCAACGCCTCCGCGACGTTCCAAGCCTTGGTTAACGACGTCTTGCGGGACTTCCTGCACCGATTTGTCTTCGTATATCTGGACAATATTCTCATCTTTTCTCCGGATCCTGAGACCCATGTCCAGCATGTACGTCAGGTCCTGCAGTGGTTGTTAGAGAACCGACTGTTTGTGAAGGGCGAGAAGTGCGAGTTTCACCGCACGTCTTTGTCCTTCCTGGGGTTTATCATCTCCTCTAACTCCATTGCCCCTGATCCGGCCAAGGTTGCGGCGGTGAGATATTGGCCCCAACCAACAAGCCGTAGGAAGCTGCAACAGTTCCTCTGCTTCGCTAATTTCTATAGGAGGTTCATTAAGGGCTACAGTCAGGTAGTTAGCCCCCTGACAGCCCTGACCTCTCCAAAAGTCCCCTTCACCTGGTCGGAACGGTGTGGACGCCTCTGACTCAGGGATAGGAGCCGTGCTATCCCAGAGCGGAGAGACCGATAAGGTTCTTCACCCGTGTGCCTACTTTTCTCGCAGGTTGACCCCGGCTGAACGGAACTATGACGTCGGCAATCGAGAACTCCTTGCGGTGAAAGAGGCTCTTGAGGAGTGGAGACACCTGTTGGAGGGAGCATCTGTGCCATTCACGGTTTTCACTGACCATCGGAACCTGGAGTATATCAGGACCGCCAAGCGGCTGAACCCCAGGCAAGCCCGCTGGTCACTGTTCTTCAGGCGTTTTGACTTCCGGATCACCTATCGCCCCGGGACCAAGAACCAGAGATCGGATGCCTTGTCCCGGGTGCACGAAGAGGAGGTCAAAACTGCGCTGTCGGATCCACCGGAGCCCATCCTGCCTGAGTCCACTATCGTGGCCACCCTCACCTGGGACGTGGAGAAGATCGTCCGGGAGGCCCTGGCACGAAGCCCAGACCCGGGAACTGGACCAAAAGACAAACTATACGTCCCACCAGAGGCCAGGGCTGCGGTCCTAGACTTCTGTCACGGTTCCAAGCTCTCCTGTCATCCGGGGGTGCGAAGGACCGTGGCAGTTGTCCGGCAGCGCTTCTGGGCGTCTATGGAGGTCGGCATCCGGGAGTACATCCAGGCCTGCACCACCTGCGCCAGGGGCAATGCTGACCACAGGAAGTCCCAAGGACTGCTCCAACTGCTTCCTGTGCCTCATCGCCCCTGGTCCCACATCGGCCTGGATTTTGTCACGGGCCTCCCACCGTCCCAGGGCAACACCACCATCCTCACGATAGTGGACCGATTCTCCAAGGCGGTCCACTTCGTGGCCCTCCCGAAGATCCCTACGGCCCAGGAGACAGCGGACCTCCTGGTCCACCACGTCGTCCGTCTGCATGGGATCCCTACTGACATAGTCTCGGATCGTGGTCTCCAGTTTTCCTCTCACGTCTGGAGGAGTTTCTGCAGGGAACTGGGGGCCACCGTGAGCCTCTCGTCCGGGTACCATCCACAGACGAACGGACAGGCAGAACGGGCCAACCAGGAGTTGGAACAGACCCTCCGCTGTGTGACATCCGCGCACCCGACGGCCTGGAGCAACCACCTGGCCTGGATCGAGTATGCACATAACAGCCAGGTGTCTTCTGCCACCGCCTCTCCCCGTTTGAGGTGTGTTTGGGGTCCCAGCCCCCCATTATTTCCTGTGGTTGAGGGAAGAGGTCGGTGTGCCCTCGGTCCGGGCCCACCTTCGGAGGTGCCGTCGGGTGTGGCGCACCGCCCGTTCTGCCTTGTTGAAGGCCCGGACGAGGGCCAAGACCCATGCAGACCGCCGGCGGTCTCCGGCCCCTGCATATCAGCCCGGGCAGGAGGTGTGGTTGTCGACAAAGGACATCCCGCTTCAGGTACAGTCACCGAAACTAATGGACAGGTTCATCGGACCCTTCCGCATCCTCAAGGTCCTTAGCCCTGCCGCAGTGAAGCTGGGAGCTGGAGCTTCACTGCGGATCCACCCGGTGTTCCACATCTCCAGGATCAAACCGCACCGCACCTCACCCCTCTGTGCTCCCGGTCCGGCGCCGCCTCCTGCCCGGATCATTGACGGGGAGCCGGCTTGGACAGTGTGTCGGCTCCTGGACGTCTGTCGAATGGGCCGGGGGTTCCAATATCTGGTGGACTGGGAGGGGTATGGACCTGAAGAACGCTCCTGTTTGAAGGAGATTCGGCCCTCCTGGCCGATTTCTACCGTCGACACCCCGATAAGCCTGGTCGGGTGCCAGGAGGTGCCCGTCGAGGGGGGGGTCCTGTTGTGTGGGCCGCCAGAAGAGGAGGTACTGCTTGCCCACCACCAGAGGGCGCCCTGCCTGAAGTGCGGGCTTCAGGCACGAGAGGGCGCTGCCGCCACGGACACAGCCGGGGGTGACAGCTATCACTCATTATCTCCTGACAGCTGTCACTCATTCATGCTTCATCATCTCACTCCATAAAACCCGGACGTCATCTCCACCTCATCGCCGACATATCGTCAAACCGTTCAGGTAGTATTCTCAGCCTTGAAAGGGAACTGTGTATCAGTCTGAACTCTTTTTTGCAGCCGCTTTCCTGTGGTGTTCCGTGTCTGTGTGACCGGCGTTCGGTGTGTCCAGCAATGGCTCCGCTGCACACCTCTACCAGATAAGTGGGTAGACAGGAGCTGCACGAGTGTGTGTTAGAGGTGGAGGTGGCATTCCCACCGTTTTTGCTACTGGGTGTGCACACACCCATATCTTATTGTCTCTGCTCCCTGCCAGCAGTACCAGATCCGACCTTCGAAGACGGTGGCCACCTGGGGACTCGGGACTTGGCGGCTCCAGTATTCTCCGGGTTCGGTGGCAGAGGAAATCGTGTGGTTCCGGTTCATCTCAGGACAGACGTCTTCTATCCTAGAGCCTGCCCACACGTCACCCTTGTGATTGACTGTCTGTTAAATTTCACATTCCTCTGTGTTGTGCTCATTCACAACAGTAAAGTGTTCATATTTGACTCTTTCATTGTCCGTTCATTTGCGCCCCCTGTTGTGGGTCCATGTCACTACACTTTCACAAAACTGCTCGTCTCTCTAACAATGTCAGCAGGGGGCGCTGTCGTCACGTGCCCTGGCTGTGGAGCGTGGGGAAGACGGCTTCCTTTCGGACCTGGGAGGAAGAGGGACGGCTTGTGCCTGACCACGCCCTTCGTCTCGCTCCCGTCGGTGTTCTGTTAATCGGTTGTCTAACCGTATAACCAGGTCGATAAGCCCGTCTAAATCACGCGGCTCGTCCTTCGCCACCAGGTGCTCCTTAAGGACCAGAGACAGTCCGTTTACGAAGGCAGCGCAGAGCGCAACAGCATTCCAGCCGGCTCACGCTGCCGCGATGCGGAAGTCGACTGCATAATTCGCTGCGCTCCGACACCCCTGTCTTATCGACAGCAGCATGCTTGAAGCGGTCTCGCCTCTATGAGGGTGGTCGAACACTTGTCGGAACTCCCTCACAAACCCAGCATATTTCGTTAGGAGCCGTGAATTCTGCTCCCAGAGCGCCGTAGCCCAGGCGCGTGCCTCTCCTCGAAGCAAATTTATAACGTAAGCCACCCGGCTAGCATCTGATGCGTACATGACGGGACGCTGTGAAAAGACGAGCGAGCACTGCATCAAGAATTCCGCACACGTCTCGACACAGCCTCCATACGGCTCCGGAGGGCTTATGTATGCTTCAGGGGAAGGTGGGGGGTTCGTTGAACGACCAGTGGAATGTCTGTTTCTGGCATTCGGTCAGCAGGAGGAGGTGCTGCAGCAGCGCCCTGAGCATGCGCTTCCACCTGGGCGGTGAGAGCCTCCATCCTCCGATTCAGAATAATGCTCTGCTCGGTAACTAAGTCCAACCGAGCAGTAAAAGCGGTTAAGATGTGCTGCAGCTCACCTAACACGCCTCCTGCTGGCGCCTGTGCACCTCGCTCTTCCATTGGCTGTTCAGGCGATGGTTGACGCCCCTCGGGATCCATGACGCTGGCCGAGAAATCCTGTTGTGAAAGTGTAGGAACACGGACCCACAACAGGGGGCGTAAAATGAACGGGCAGTGGATAAGCCAAACAGTAACAATTTAATGTTGTGAAATGCACAACGCAATACAGACAAATACAGTTTTGGTAGTACAGACAATTATATGTTGAGTGACGTGTGGGCAGGCTTGAGGATAGGAGACGTCCGTCCAGAACCGAGCCGGATCCCACACGGCCTTCACCGCCAACGGACCTGAAGAACACCGGATCCGCCAAGTCCTGGATCCCCAGGTGGCCACCGTCTCCAGCTGTCAGACCTGATACTGTTGGCAGAGAACAGAAACAGTATAGATGAGTGTGAGTTCGCACACTCAGTAATTCCACAGCCTGTGTTCCTTTGGGAGGGAGCACCTCCACCTCCAATCACACACTCGTGCAGCTCCTGTCTAACCACTTATCTGGTTGGGGTGTGAAGCGAAGCCGTCGCTGTCTACACCAAACGCCAATACAGCAGATAAGGAACACGTCACAAGAAAACGGCTGCAATTGAGATCAGACTATTATTCGTTGTAAATACAGCAGAGAAATTACCTCTTCTGGTAACTGATTTCTCGGCGGGGAGGTGGAGTGGCAGTCCGGCCTTTATGGTGATGGTGATGTGTGATGAGTGACAGCTGGTGCTGATGACGAGTGACAGCTGTCACTCCCGGTTGCTATGATGCCCTCTCGTGCTTGAAGCCCGCACTTCAAGCAGGGCGCCATCTGGTATTGGTGGGCCAGCAGTACCTCCTCTTCAGCGGCCCACACAACACTTTGCCCCACAGACTTTTTATTCACAATAGGAACACAAAATAGTCCTGCATCCTGCAAGCGCAAGGCCCGGGCCGGATCATAGGTTTTTTACTAAGTCAGCCAGTGTAGGAAGGTGCCAGTCCATGAACACTTTTGTAAGCTAGTAGGAGAACTTTAAAATCTGCTCTCACAGAGACAGGCAGCCATTGAAGAGATGCCAGAATGGGTGTAATGTGGTCAAATTTTCTGCTTCATGTCAACAGTCTGGCAGCAGCATTCTGAACCAGTTGGAGACCCCTAATGCTGGACTGTGGTAACCCTGAAAATAGGGCATTGCAATAATCCAATCTAGAAGAAACAGAAGCTTTAATCAGGGTCTCAGCATCAGCCATAAACATGATGGAATGAATCTTCGCTATATTTCCCAGATGGAAGAAAGCAGTCCTCATGATGTCCCTTATGTGGAGGTCAAAAGACAGTGTAGGATCAAAAATTACCCCAAGATTGCTCACTTTGTCCGTATGATGTATAACACATGAACCCAAGCTAAGCACTAGCTGATCAAATTGATGCAGATGCTTTTCTGACCAAGAACCATCATTTCAGTCTTATCAGAGTTTAAAAGTAGGAAGTTGCTAGACATCCAACTTCTCACTAATGCAAGGCAATCTTCTAAAGATTTTATTTGACTGAGATTAGCAGCAGTTACCGGCATGTACAATTGGGTATCATCAGTATAGCAATGAAAGGCAATCCCAAAACACTGCAGTATATGCCATGGTTTGACTCACAGAGCTCAGTGTGGAGCTCCAGCCAAGGTCAGAGGAGGACAAATGGAACAGGACAACAGTCACATTACTTTTTTTCAGTCATTACAGGCAATGAAGTCTTAGCTTCATAGTGGAGTAGAGCAGAGAAGGATATGTGTTCACCAAAACAGTCAAATCTATGCTTGCATCTCACATGTACCTTCTGGCAATTTGTAGCTAAACTTTCAGGTCTTTTTAAGAAAATCCTCCTCTATACCACTTAATCATGAAGCTGTATAACTGGGGATACAAAATGCAAAACATGTACTGTGTACAATTTCTCCAATCACAGCCACATAAGCCTATAACGTCTTCAGGGTTGTCTTGGTGTCTTTCCTCACTCTTCTTCTTGCACAGCCAGTCAGTTGTTGAGGACTGTCTACTCCATGCAGATTTACCATAGAGTGCCATACTGTTTGTATTTCTTCATAATTGATGTAAATAAAGTCCAAGACATATTCAGTGGCAGCTTTACCATCAGAGAGCCTCATCCACAACTACCACAAAAGACTCCAAGCTGTCACAGATGTTAACGGGGGCAATACACGGTATTAAGATCAGGGTTTTGGGTAGTTTCTGTTGTCATTGTGATTTAGAAAGAGTAAACACAGTTCTTTGACAATAAATGGCTTCACCCAACCACTAACTGTTATGGATTGGGGGGTGTTTGGCTGGCCCTGTTTTTCTTTGTCTCCCCAGGTGGTTCTGGGGGGGGGGTTATTGTCATGGAGTGGGGGGTGTTTGGCTGGGCCTGCTTTCTCTGTGTCTCCCCAGGTGGTTTGCATTTGGTCCTGAGTTGAGAAGAGGTGAAGTGTGCAGAGGATCAGAGAACCTTACTCATTGCCTGCACCTGCTGCCTGTCTACACGTGCAGATCAACAGGAGAACAGCTGGAGTGCATTCCCTGATGAGGCCTGCTGGATTTAAGCCCTGAAGATACAGGGCTTCTTTGCCAGAGGATTACCTTTGTGCCATCCGTGTGAGGCTGACTTGGAGAGATCAGCTTCATTACAATAGACGCTGAGGACCGCTCCGGGTTTGACGCACGTGTCTGTGAGAGAGGAGAAGTGAGGTTCTCAAGCTGTACTGCGCACTTCCTGAGGTACCTTAATGTTTATGGTTTCTAATAATTAACAGCTGTAATTGAGCGTGTTACGTTAATTGTTTGGTTCGCTCCTCACCGCCGTTCATGGAAAGTGTTGGTTGGCACTTGCGGTGAGGAGCTACCTTTAACGTAAGCCTGGAAGTGTTTGTTGAGTACATGCTGGTGTGAACTTCCCTCTGAGTTGAAGGTTTGGGCTGACTAACCTCGTTCTCCTCTTCACAAACTCGGTGGTCCGTGCAGCCGCCTGGGGGGGGTGTCAGCAGGGTTCCTGAGTCCAGAACATTTGTGGCTCCGGTCCATTTGCGCGCGCCGTCCTCCCACGCCAGACCGCTGCTCCCTTTTGCACATTCACACAGTTGGTTAATAAATCTGTTTTCTTTGAACCGCTGTTGTGTGGGCCGCCAGAAGAGGAGGTACTGCTGGCCCACCACCAGAGGGTGCCCTGTCTGGAGTGCGGGCTCCAGGCACCAGAGGGCGCAGCCGCCTCACAGGAGCAGCCAGGGTGACAGCTGTCACGCATCACCTGCAACAGCTGTTACCAATCATCTGATCGGCAGGAGTATATCAGCAGGACGACGTCTCCACCTCTTTGCCGAGATATCGTTCTACCTGGAAGGTAATATTCTCAGCTCACTGTGTGACAGTAATCTTTTGTGACTTTGTGCGTTATATAACAGACTCCTTTTCCAACGAGAGGTGGAGGTAGTTTTCCTGCCGTGCGGATTGCTGGGTGCAAACGCGCCCTCATTTAACTGTACTTTGTTCCTCGCCAGCAGTACCAGGTCCGACACGCGGAGGCAGTGGCCACCTGGGAGTTCGGGACTTGGCGGCTCCAGTATTCCCGGGGTCCTGTGGCGGCGGAAACCGTGTGGTTCCGGTTCTACTTCGGAGAGGCGTCTCCTATCTTCGAGCCTGCCCACACGACACCTTTGTGAATTGAATTTTGTCCATTGTTGTAATCTGTTGTATTCGTTGTGCACGTTCGCAACAGTAAAGTGTTGTTATTTGACCTATTCCATTGTCCGTTCATTTGCGCCCCCTGTTGTGGGTACGTGTACTTACACTTTCCCAACAACCGCTCTCTGTTCTTTTAACGCTGGGTCCGGTCAGACGCTGGTTCGGGTCCTCCGGGCCGCGTCGGCACACAGAACACTAACCATGAGTGAAAAAAACTTTTTATGTTATCATTCATATTCTCTGAAAAATGGCCAAAAAAACCCCCACTAAAAATTCTGCCAGGGTATGTAAACATTTGAACACAACTGTAAATCCAAACTGTCGGGTGTGAAAAATTAACCATTTAATATTTGGCTTGTTTTTTTGCTCTCTCTTGCTCTCTCTCTGAGAGTGTTCATGTGCGGTGAGGAAATATGATGGCTAACCACTCAAAATTCAGCATATATGTCAAAAAAGTGTCGGATCTCCGTGGAAATGTGATGGAATTTGTACCATTATAAACTCCATGTTGGACAAGGGCCGCTTAAATAGTTACACAGAAAGGTATTTTCACATCACCTGTGCAGATCAGACATGTTTTAAGCCACACGACAGACCCACAACTGCATGCCACAACTGTGTAAAGGGAGCCTTATTGTATCATTTATTGACCTGTCAGGAGCTGCTCTGTCACACTGCAGCTTTACGTTTTGTCTGGTTTGTGTGCACAGGCGACCCAGCAGCAGCGCTGCGTCTCAGCAGCCAGCTGATATCTCTGGGAGCTGATGTGAGTTTGAGAAGCCGCTGGACCAACATGAATGCGCTGCACTACGCTGCTTACTTTGATGTCCCAGAACTGATTCGAGTCCTCCTAAAAGCCGGCAAACCTAGAGGTATATACACACACACACATACACAGTTTGATGTGTGTAGTTCCTGACAATAAGGGATAATCAGTTGAGTGTCTGTACCTCGGTGCTTTTTCCTTTTTCAACTCTGACAAAAGTCACAATTATGAACTACAAAAAGCTTTAATTGGGGAGTAGATGGTTGCCTTATTTTTTTTGGTACACAGTGTAAAATTAAATGGTCATTATTAAATAATACCATATAATAACCAAAAATTATAATAAAAATAAAATCACACAGGACTTAAGTGAGAAAATCTAAATTATTACCTGTGCTGGCTTTGGCTGGATTTTTAGTCATTTTAGCACAGTTATTTAAACTTGGTAAGAAGGCCGGGTGTAAATTAGAATATTAACTACCATATAAATTTCTGCATCACGGACCCTGCATTTCTGTGCCAAAATCATTATATGTGCTGAATCTCTTTGTGCTAAAATAAAATATTCACTGCAAGTTTTGATACAGAGGTTAAGCCATGCTCTGTATTTCAACACTTTGGGCTTGATTTAAAATGGATTCAGACCAGTTCAACCCTTTAGATTACAAACAAAGATTACAGACCAGAGTTGGAATTGGCACAAATATTATCAGGTGTCAGGCAGCACGGTGCTTTAGTGCTTAGCACTGTTGCTTCACAGCAAGAAGGTTGTGAGGTCGCGTGCCACCTATGGCCTTTCTGTATGGAGTCTTCGTGTTCTACCTGTATTTATGTGGGTTCTCTCTGGGTCCTCCGGCTTCCTCCCACTTCCAGATACATGCGATTGAGGTGAATTGAGAACTTTAAATTGATTGTAGGTGCGAGTGTGAATGTGTTTGTTTGTCTGTATGTGGCCCTGTGACAGACTGGCATCCTGGGTATAGAAAATGTATGAGAATCAGGTGTTATTACAACTTTAACTTGCTATACTGAATTCTTCTTCTGTGGTGTCCACAGTGTTGAACTCCACCTGCAGTGATTTCCACTATGGGACAGCTCTCCATATTGCCGCGTCCAACCTCTGTCTTGGTGCCGTCAAATGTTTGTTGGAACATGGCGCCAACCCGACTGTCCGGGTAAATGTTCTCTGTGTTTTAATGTTGTTTATTGATAGTACACGTTCATAAATTTGGAGACACTGGTGTGTCCAAATTGGCTATTGGCAATAAAACACTATAGTGATGGAAGGCAGCTCTCCAGGTTTCTAATGCATTTAGTAGATCAGTTGTGAATTTTGATTTGCTCACCGATACTGTCTCAGATTAGTCTGAATGCCAATAAAGTGCCATTTTAGCCTTCCTCAAGAAATGTCCATCACTCTTTTCATTGATTAGCTTTCATCTTTTCTGTCTGCAGAATGAAAAGGGCCAGGTTCCAGCAGAGGTTGTTCCTGATCCGATGGACATGAGTCTTGACAAGGCCGAGGCTGCTATGGTGGCTAAAGAGCTGAAGCAGCTGTTGCTGGATGCGGTCCCCCTGAGCTGTAACCTTCCCAGAGCCACTTTGCCCAACTATGACAACATCCCAGGAAACTTAATGCTGTCCTCACTGGGGCTGAAGCTGGGAGATCGCGTGGTGCTGGATGACATGAAGGTCAGAACAGCAGTCTGGATGGTCTGTAGTGATGGCAAAATTAATCTAGTTTGAACCAAAAAAAACCCAAAAAACACCAACACAAACATTCATTCAATTCAATTCATTTTATTTTATTTTATTTGTATAGCACCAAATCACAACAAAGCTGCCTCAAGGCACTTCGGATGAGTAAGTGATTCATTACATTATTAGATGCTTTATGTTTCAACTACTTGAAGGAAAATTGTGCCAGGATTTAAATTAACATGGGATATTATCCGGTTGTTAAGTGTGACGTAACGCATCATGTGATTTTCAACTTCCGGCTCCAAACAAAAAAGGCGCGCTGTCAGTAACAGTGAGAACTGCACTGAGACGATCTGATGAGGATGCACTTACACGATTGCACACGGACAACAGCATTAACATCGCAACATCAAACTCTTTGTATATTGTGCCTAAAACTCTCCTGGATATATTAACTGGGCTTTTTGACGTTGTTACTGCTTTAATTTTATGTAAAAATGTCAGACGTTCAGGTTGTTTCTGTTATTTTCAATGGGAGTTGCTGCGAGCTGCGATCGCTTCCTGTTCATGTTGCTCAGGGAGAAAGTGAAGTTTGCACTTTAACATCCTGTTTATTGTAATAAATCATTTTTTATTAACAAACAGACATGTATATTTTACCTGTGCATAATAAAATATGTAAAGTAAAAGAAAAAACAAGTTTTATTAAGTGTTCTGACCATAGAACCAGACCAATGCGGTTAACGGAGGTGGAGGCGGAGAAGGGAGGGATGGAGGTTTGCGCACAATGTAAACACAAACTACGAGTAAACTTAAACTGTAAATCCTTAAAAGGATCAAACAGACGTAACTTTAATTGTAAACTTGGAGGTCTTTGGACCCGGAAACAGATTTATCACGTGATGCGTTAAATCAGCGCTAAACAACCGGATAATGAATGAGAAAGACCGATATTTGGTTTAAGTCAAAATCTGGTTTTGTTGATGACACTGTATTCAAATATAATTGAACAGACCGAGGTACCAATCAAAGTGTCAGTTGCTGTCTTATCGGTTCCCCCGACACTGGCATCCTCTGAGAAATGCACCCGGAGCAGAAAAACCACTGAGGGACTTGCTTTAAAACGCTACATTTCCAGCTACGACAAGGAATTAATGTATTTTTAGATGTTGTTTTCCAAAACCAGGAGACTTTATGTGAATACATGTTCGGCAGACTGTGATGATGGATCCCACTGAAACAAACAGGTAAGATTATATTACTCTGTGTGTGAATGAAACAGTCTGTTTGCATGAGGACTGCTGCTTTCAGCCAATCAATGCACAGCATTAATGGATGTACTTAGACTTATGAGTAAATTACAAGAAAAGTGTGCCAGCAATCGCATAACTTACCTGCAACTTATGTCTTGCATGTGCAGGACATATGAGCAGTGGTGGGCACAGTTATGCTAATCTGCTAACTGCTAATTAGTGAAGCTATCTTTTTCAATAGCAGATTAGCTTTTCAGCTAACTTTGAAAACCATCAGCATCCAATTAGCTTCCACAAAATTTAGTTCCACTAACTTTCAGTCCACTAACTTTTTTTTGCTGGTAAAGTAAATAAAGTTTAACGGCCAAAAATGTTTGTAAACCCTAAAATCATGCATGTTAGTTCCTGTCTGTTGTGTGTCTGCAACAGTCAGGCCGGTGTTCTGCCGAGATGAGCTCCCGTAGCATAAATCATCAGTTAGTGTGTTTGCTTTAAAGACAGCATGTAAATGCAAATCTTTACTTTTTAAAGTGATAACCCACATATTGCTTTATTGTTATGTGAAGACAAAACTTAGGTGGGTTTTCTTTGGTGGTGAAGCTCAACGTGACGGATGAGGTGTAGATTTTACTAGTCGCGTTGAAAACAACATGGGTGAGCCATTCCTGTAACAGTTTATAAATATAATACAACAATAAACTGTGACTTCTAATACTTCGAATTACTGCTTCTGATAAAGATAACGACAGTGTTTGGGGTTTTATTTCTTTATTTTTCATGTATTTGTTTTGTGTTTATGATCCTGAATTTACCCAGCAGCCCCTGCAGCACTTAAACTCAAAACTGGTTTATCAGTAGCCGACAGTGTAATCCGATATGGTCGCGACCGAGACAATACGAAAAGTTAGTGGTTAGTTGTAACTTGCGCTAATTTTTTTACCGGATTATCAGTTTAACGTTATGAAAGTTAACTTTTTGGTTAGTGGAATAATGGTTATCAAAGCTAACTTTTTGGTTTTCTATGCCCATTTCTGTGTATGAGTCATACGCTGGCATGCGTTGAAAATTTCCAGCATGCCCAAAATTTTTCAAGGTGCTCTGTGTATTACAATGTATATCAGCATGCTTCAGCATGCTTCATCGTGCACTTAACTTATAAAAAACGTGCCCATAACATATTAGACGTATGCCAGCATTTTTTAATATGGTCATCATACGCTGGCTAAATCATCAAGGTGTGACAGGGCCTTTAAGTACAAGTCAAAAACCATGGCTGTTATTTTATTGAATGTTCATACTTAGCAGAATTGCACACGATTCAAGTGTTCTTCAAAAGTTACTTTAGTCGAAGTATGTTATGTTACGTTTTCTTGCATTTTGAGGTTGTTTTTTAATGGACATATAGTTTGTACTGTTCAATAATTTACAAAATAGTCTTAAAAACTCAACATGAAAAAGAATTGTGATAAGATGGTGGGTCATGATCCAATGTGTATAAATGCTATATCACCCTCCACTACCTGTAAGTTGTACATGTATCTCATTTTCTCTGTGTGTCTGTGTTGTACCTTTGTCTCTCAGACTGGTACTCTGAGGTTCTGCGGTACTACAGAGTTTGCCAGCGGTCAGTGGGTCGGTGTGGAGCTGGATGAGCCAGAAGGAAAGAATGATGGCAGTGTGGGCGGAGTCCGCTACTTCATCTGTCCTCCTAAACTAGGTAACAGCTGCCAGAGTGCCCTCAAACAATTCACTGGGGTTGACGTATCTCAGTGGGCGGCAGTAAGACTGAGCTATAGCCAATTTTAATGTAATTCTCTCAGTGCCTCTGACGTTGAGTATTTTATAAAACAGTTCCCAAAACTTTGCCCGTCTTTCATAGTTTATATTTTATCGGTTTGTAAACACATTATTCCGAGACTATGGAAAGCTGAAACATGTACCTTGCAAATGCAGTGAGCGATAGACAAATAGATAAATCCATCCTTTCCAGTTTGTTTAACATCATAACAAACATAATAAATATTATCATCTTGAAGAGCTCCAATTGTAAACAGCATACAGTGAAGATAAATTAATTAAAATTTGGTGAACTTTAATGGTACTGACTGCACTGACATCTGCTAGACACGTGTTATAGCCACATGTATAATGGGAATTGGGAGCAGGTGTGCTTGACCAAGCATGTCGCTTGAAATGAGGCTGTTTGTCAGTTTTGTTTTTTAATTTCCAAAGCTTAGGTCTGGTGGCCACCAATGCCACCACGGCTTGTTCACAATACTGTGTTAGCAAATTTGGATTTATTAGAGTTGTATTCACTAGAGTGTGTTTTTGAATACTTACCCCTTACTAAATTTGCATCCCCAAATCAGAAAGAGTTGGAATGCTATGGAAAATGCAAAAATAAATAAATTAATGCATTTGTAAGGGGGGGGGGTGCAGACCTGAAATGCAAGCATGAATGCATTGAATTAAATTAAGTTGACCACACAAACTTGAAATATCTTAGGTTTATACGGCTGCAAACTGAAGTCAAACTAAATCTAAGGATCACTGTGTTTTTGCTTTTGCTTTATATTTGCATTTTCCATTCCATCCCAACTTTTTCTGATTTGAAGTTGTTCATCTGGGATTTCCCAGCGCAAGGTGCAAGGTCAAATAGTCGCAAGAACCAACTTGGGGATTTACGGCGTTCCTCAGGGGTAGCATTATGTTTCACTGCATTACCTTAGCATTTCTCTGTCTGGTAGGGGGATTGAATGTACTAAACTGTGGTCACCAGCAGGCTTCTGTAATACCGTGTCACACTAGAGCACGAGTTGCAGGAATGCCAAATTAATTGACATTCGAACAACATTTGTCCAGTGGTGGGCACACTTCCGATAATCCGATAACAGATAATTATCGAAGATAATGTTTTCATTATCGGATTATCTTTTTCGATAAGTTTAAAAACCATCATCGGACTAATTATCTTCCGATGAATTACTGTCCGATAACTTTTAGACCGATAACGTACTAAACTAAGCTGAACAGTGAAAAACATTTTCAAAACTGTTAAAGCTGTTGAGACCTACCTGTTAAAAGTTTCCTAATAGGCATGTTGTTGTACCCTCTGCAATCAGAAACCACTCTATTGTCTATAAGCAAAGGAGAACTGGTGACCAAAGAAAAACTCATTTCCTTTAACACCATACTAATATAATCGCAATGTCAACAAGTCATCCAGAGGCATACATGTTTAACTTATGGTTCAAATTTTAACCACTCATTTTAGACAAGTTATTTAAAATTATTGTCATGTCTGAAGTTTATAAAGTGAAAATATCAGATATATGTTTTCGTTTTAAAGTAATGTGCTAATTTTTAAGATTTTGTAAGCACATGCTGTGCCAGGCAGCAATGCATTATGGGTAGCATAAGGTAATCTCAGACGTTCACGACAGGACAAATGCATTTCAGACACTCTGTTCAGGCTCCACAGATAACAGCATTAAATTCTAGTGCCTAAAACTCTCATGAATATATTCTCTGGGTTTATAGACGTTAGTGTATTTGCGTTTGTTAAATTCCACGCATCTTAAATGTAGCAGACACACATTATCTGGAATTTTGTTTGACATTTTTTCAAGGCCGCTACTGCCATCTACTGGCCAGGAGTGTTCATGGCAGTATTAAACGTCTGGGTACATGGCTGCTCTCAAAGTGTTGGTATTGTCCATTGTCCAGGCGCTTTTTGTGTGCATATATTTGTTAACTTTGTATTCTAAAACTACAGTTAGAAGTAATTTCGACTCCTTATCGGTCCACACGAACGAGGTTAGCGCCATGTTTTTAGTTTTTGTGGAAGTGACGACAAGAGAATAAGGCTCCTGATTGGATAGAATTTTAATCAGTACCGCCACCCAAAGGTTTGGCAGACTAATTACAACACATTTATACGGTTCGATGTGGATGGATTTTTTTTTTTAAACGACGTAGTGTGGATGAAGTTTTTTCCCTAAACTGAAAGGGTAAGATATTCGGTTTTACAAATACCCGACAATGTGTGTACATGGCCTTATGTCTGTGAAAGGCACTATATAAATAAATTTACTTACTTACTTACTAATATTGAGTGCACGTTTTACAACATCATAAAAGTTTTAAAACATGCAATTGCGATGACACTTCCAGGTCTCCGTAAAAATGCCTGTTTTTACAAATAAAAATGGAATATTTTACAAAAGCACATTTATCTTTAAACCAACACACGACACGTCACATTAACATGTTGGTTTACATAATGGATTACTGAACCAATCACTGTTTAGCACTTTTACCCAGAATGCTTTGCGGTCTGTGTTTGTTACAGAACCTCAGAATTAGTGCCTTATTCAACATTAAAAGATATATGTTATATTTTAACTTTGTACAAATGACAGAATTGACATTAATGGAGTTATTCTATCAGTATTTTCAAAAAACCATAAGTTAGTATGACTTTATTTTTCAAGACCTCCGCCTGACCGGAGTGTTGAAATTGATAGGGAGCTGGCCTTATGGCTGCTCTTGCGGCTGCTCTTGCGGCTTGTAAACAAGAGCTTCCAGCAGGGGCACAATGTTGAAAGAAAAATGATTATGATTAGTAAAGAGTTGATTTCGTGGGTGTTCTCAGGATTTGTCTGTGTTGCTTTCTGCAGGGGGCAGCATGGTCAAATATTCTTGCTTATTCTTTAGGTCTTTTACCGCGATCGTGTTAAAAATCAATTTCAGCTCTTTAGTAACTAGAAATGTCCCATAGACAACACCAGAATTTATCGGTTATTGATTATCTGTAACTTCCGATACATTTTTGGGTGGTTTATCGGTTTATCTTTATCAAAGATAACTTTTCAGTTATCTGTTATCGAAGTTAATTTTTTGGTTATCTGTGCCCACCACTGCATTTGTCCAATACATGCTGCACTCAAACACCTCGTGCAGCATTCCTACAGCAGTTGGCACATTCGCTTGTCACCCGTGCTGGAACACATACGAATGGCAGTGGAGCTGCAGTTGTATCGCATTCTTACTGCCGTAGGAATGGATATTCAAATTTCATTCGTGCAATTTGACCTGCATTCAAGCTGCATTTGAATTCCTTGGGCAGCATTCGTGTGGCACTCAGGAAAATACACCAAATTCACACGACCAGGCACACTACTGTCGTGCTGCATTCAAACTGAGGAATATTCATACGGCGTTTTTACTGTTTTTTTTTTTGTTTGTTTTTTTTTGACAAATATCTTTATTGATTTTTCCCTTTTAATTAACAAGCACATACAAAAACTAAACAACAAGAACAAAAGAAGGCATGTTAACAAACATAGTCTTCAGGGACAACAGTAAGTAAATATAAAATGTGGAAATTAACATTAGTGAAGAAAATAAAAAGAATACCATGAGCAAAAAAAAAAAAAAGAATAAGTTGTACAATTTCAGACAAACCCCCTCCTTCCAAAAACTCCATAAACGAATTCCAGATCTTAACAAATTTGTTATATTTCCCCTTCATCAAGTATGTCAATTTCTCCATGGCTATACAGTGTGAGAGTCCTTCAGCCCACATGTGCTTACTTGGCCTATACATAGATCTCCATGACAGAGCAATTTTATGTTTTGCTTCAAGTATACAATATATGACCATTGCTTTCTCAAATTTACTGAGTGTACAATTTTCTGGGAAAGGTCCCAGTATACAGAGCTTAGGGCATAGTGGAAGATGTGTATCAGTAATCTTAGACAAAGTCGTAATTATCTCCTTCCAAAATTCTTGGATAATGGAACACTCCCAAAGACAATGAAATAGAGTCCCTTTATGTGTACCACATTTAACACATAGATCAGTTGTATTAGGATCAATACAATGTTGTACTACTGGAGTGATATATGTTCTCATCAGCCATTTGTACTGAAGTAATTTAAACCGTGTATTTATCGTTTGAACTTGGCTTTGTAAGAATACATGCTTCCATTCTTCATCAGATATTTCTTCTTTAAGATCTAGACACCAGGCATGTCTTTTATCGTCTGAGGATTCTATTGATTTTGCAATGATATTGTGGTAGAATCGAGAAATGAGTCTGGGTCTGCCATAATAGTTCATAGCTATCATTTCAATAGTGTTCAGGGGGGGCAGGTTTAAGGAGTTTTGAGTTTGCTTTATGAAATGTCTAATCTGCAAGTATTTGAAAAAATGTTTGGCATCAATGTTAAATCTTTGCTTGACATTAGTAAAACTTAAAAGGACTTCTCTATCATAAAAATTTGATATTTTGTTGATGCCCTTATTAGCCCATATCTTAAAACCAAGATCGTTTGTACCTGGTGTGAAATTTCTATTTCCCCAAATGGGAGTAAATTGGGATAAAGCAGCATTTTCTTTTAAGTAGTTCAAAATCTCATGCCAGATGATCACTGTATTCCTAACAAAAGGATTTAAGGTTCGTTTTTTTCAAAATAGAAAGGTTTGCTGAATGGAGATATAACTTAAGAGGGATTTTGGAGGTTGTCCTCTCCTCCATCCTCGCCCAGTTAGGGAATGATGTAGTGTCAAACCAGTATGAAGCTGCCCTCAATTGTGCAGCCCAATAGTATCCTTGGAGAAAAGGGACTTTTAACCCATCCCTATCATATGGTAAATACAACAGAGTCATGCGTAACCTGGGGCATCTATCATTCCAAATAAAATGACAAAAGATCTGCTTCATTTTGACAAAAAAGTTAGTAGGAGGAGCAAGTGGAATGGTTTGAAAGAGGTAAAGGAGCTTAGGGAGAACATTCATTTTCAGAAAGTTAATACGTCCAATCATGGACAGTGGCAAAGATTTCCATCTGTTTATAGAGCCCATCACAGATTCAACTACGGGATCATAATTAGCGGGTACCAGTGATTCCATTGTTGGTGTAATTTTAACACCCAGATACGTGAAACTATCCTGGACATTCTTGAAGGGGGTGTATAGCGGTGGACAAGGGCATAGGTTTGGTCTCAGCTTTGGTAGGGACAATACCACCCCCCCCCCGCCCACCCGGCCCCCCTGCTCACCACCATCACCCCCTAACCCACTCATACCATTAGACGCACAAGTACAGCATAATACATAACATATGACGACATAATGCTGAATAATTTAACACTTTATTTACAATATTAAGTGTGTAGGCAAACAAACAAATAGCTTAAATAACAAAATTGCACCCAAAATCACGAATCTATTCTATAGGCCTACACCTGAGAGAACAAGACAACAAAAAAAAAAATACTTGTGGAGCTAACAAAAAAAAAAAAAAGTTTTTGCAAACAAGATGTATAATCTATTCTCTTCATCAATAATGCAGTTGTAGGTATCTGGCAACCTAATTTGCCAAAAAAAAAAAAAGGGATTTCCAATGATATATATGGTGTATTACGGTAAACGTAAGCCTGTGATGTCATAACGCAGAGGAAAAACACGGAAGTTTCACACTAGTGCGCCGCTGATTCTCATTACCGTAAGTTCTCACGTAAGCCCTCACTCTAAAAAATTTCAACACTGACAGCAAGCCAAGAACCCATGCTATCCAACAGTATGCTATATGTTGCATATATTACAGTAAAGTGCGTTCGGTGACTTTTGAAACGAGGGAAAAGTATGAAAAAGAGCGCAAAAGTGACAGAAAAGTACATAGACAGACAGCAAACATAAATGTATTTTTTAAGGAAAAGGCAGGATGTTAGTGTCATTTGTGAAGGTGTGTGTGCGTGTTTGTGTGCAGTTTATTTTAAGTGTGGCGCACAGCATTGTTCGCAACCCCTCCCCCCCGCCCTTCTTGTTTTTCTGCACCTGAGCAGTGTTGCCAGATATGAAATATGAAACTATCGTACCAAAACCTCAAAATTATCGTATTTTGGGAGAAATTATCGTACACAAACAAAACGCATACAACGTAGCTATTTTAGCGTTTTTTTTTTTTAATTTACAAAGAATTTTATGTCACATTTTTAAACAGTAATTATATTAATGGGGAAACTATGGCACAAAAAGAACGCAAATGCACAAGCAAATGCACTACCAGACTGTGAAGTAACACAAACGTGTTAATTACCAGACTAGAAAGAGTTGAATTCAAGCTCGAGGTCGCTGTCGTCATCCGATGCCATGGCCACTTGTGCAGATTTTGTTGAACACAGAAAAAATGTTGACACCTCCATAAGGAACTTGAACTTTTTTTTATTTTTCTTGTATATCTCTTTGCTCTTGTGTTTTGTTCGTTTGTTATTGCATTTGTTGAAATACAGTTTCGAAAAAAAAAGATGTTGGTTGGGGAATCTTCCTGTCCTGTCCTGCAGAGATTGGATGGGAACTCATTACTTTGTATGGGGAGGGGGCGGGCTTTCAAATGACTGTCCCGGCAGCCCAAAGCCAGCGGCAGCCCTGTGTGTGGTGTGTCTTTGATGCCGCCTGAGTGCAACGCCTGCAAAATGATTCTTGGGTGTCAGAGAGAGATGCGTGTTTGGGCAACCAACTGAAATTATCGTACATATTGGGTTTTTTCCCATTATAGATCGTACATCGTACAGATGGCAAAACTATCGTACAAATACGATAATTATCGTACATCTGGCAACACTGCACTGGAGCCACCCATCCTCTGCGCTCCAGGACCTCCCACTTTACAAATTAAGCACTGCCTGCCACGAGATGCGCTTTGTTTACGTCCATGTGAGAAGAACGTGAGCCAATGAAATTGCAACATGGGTAACCCTGTCATTCTGGCACGTCGAAAACACAAAACGTGACGACTAACATTATAGTATCGAGTTCGCAAAAAAATAGTGAATGATTTTGTTATATAAACAAAAATGCTAAATATTGGTAGGGACTATTTTGCCATCCCAAAATATTGGTTGTGACTTGTCCCTATGGTCCATATGCAAACCTACGCCCCTGGCGGTGGAGTTATCCTTTCTGAGCTTTTCAGGAACATAATTGTAGATTTTGTTGAATTAACTTTATAGCCAGAAAAATTCCCAAATATGTCTATACATTTCAATAGGGCAGGTACAGATTGCTTCAGGTTGGTCAGCAAGACAACCACATCATCAGCAAAGAGTGCTATTTTATTCTCGATATCATTTATGTTAATACCGGTTATCTCAAGATTGTTTCTGATTGTAATAGCCAAGGGTTCTATAGCTAACACAAAAAGAAGAGGTGATAAGGGACATCCTTGTCTTGTGCCTCTGGAAAGAGGAAACTGTTTTGACACTATGTGGTTTATCAGTACTGATGCCCTTGAGTCATAGTACAAGATCTTAATCCAGTTAAGGAAATAACTGCTTATACCAAAATGTTGAAGAACTTCAAATAGGTATGTGTGTTCCACCATATCGAAGGCCTTTAAAGCATCTAAACCTATCACGGCCGTGTCAGGTGTTTCCTTTTTAGCATGTATAATATTTAACACCCTACGGATATTGTGGAAGCCTTGTCTACCCAATATAAAACCATTTTGGTCTGGCTCAACAATAGATGGCAAATGCTTCTCTAGTCGGCGTGCAAGAACTTTGGCTATTATTTTGGCATCATTATTGATCAAAGATACTGGGCTGTATGACTCACATTTTGTAGAAGGTTTGCCAGGTTTTAATATTAAGGTTATAAGTGCGGTCTTTAGCGTTGAGGGTAATTCACCTTTCTCTAACGATTCCTCATACATATCTAATAAGGGAGTAAGTAGCATGCCTTTAAATGTTTTATAGATGTCAATAGGAATGCCATCGGGCCCTGGTGTTTTCCCTCCTTTCATACTATCAATAGCCTCTGATATCTCAGACCGGGATATTGGGAGGTTAAGTTCTTTTTGAGCATTATCATCCAACCTAGGTATGTCAGTTTGGTTTAAAAAGTTGTCAAGTGAGTGAGGGGTTGCTTTAGTTTCTGATGTATATAGTTTTGAATAGAATGCCTGAAAGTTTTTATTGATATCTTGTAAATTAGTAATTGGATTCCCTAGTTCAGACTCAAGTTCAAAGACTGCTCTTTCATTCTGTAATGATTTTATACGCCAAGCCAATAGCTTCCCTGCTTTTTCCCCTTGGTCGTAGAATGTCTGTTTTAGTTTCATTAGGCTAGACGCTGCCTTATTTGCTGACAACTCATTATACTGAGCTCTAAGAATGTCCAGTTTTGTTTGGTCTCCTTCTTACTGCAAATATTAATTTCTTCTTCTAATTCTTTAATGTCTTTTTCCAACTCTATCAGCTTTATATGTTGTTTATTTGAAATACTGCTTGTATAGCTGATCATTTGTCCCCTGATAAAGGCTTTGAACGCCTCCCACCTAATTGATGCGGATGTTTGGTTGGTGTTCATTTTAAAGTAGATATCAATATTTGCCTCAAGAAATGTCAAAAACTCGCTATCATGGATCCATCGTGGGCTTAATCGCCACACTGAAGGTCCTTTGCAAGCTCCAATGACAGTGTAGGAGAGCAACAGTGGCGCATGATCTGAGATGACAATACTTTTGTACTCATAGTCATTCACATTTTCTATAAGGGATTTAGAGAAAAGGAAATAATCGATACGAGAGTATGAATTATGAGTAGCAGAGTAGCAAGAATATTCACGTCTAGATGAGTTTTTGTATCTCCAAACGTCACATAGACCAAACTTATTTATATGGTATTGAATTGCTTTCCTACTTTGAATGTGTGTGACATCAATACCTGAAGATTTGTCAAGGGCTGGATCCAGAGTACAATTGAAGTCCCCTGCTAGGCAGAAGTCACCATATAGCGATGATAAGGTTAAAAATAAATTGTCATAGAAAGAGGCATCTCATTGTTTGGCCCATAAATACAAACCAAATTAATATCTTGATCAAATATTGAACCCTGTACAACACAGTATCTGCCCGCTGAGTCTAATATGGTATTGTGAATTTTTAATGGAACAGAAGACTGAATTAGTATTGCTACCCCTCTTGCATGAGAGGAATATGAGGCTGCTATGATCTGCCCTGGCCATCTCCTTTTTAATGGTATAAGTTTAGATGAAAGTAAATGGCTTTCCTGAAGAAAGGCTATCTGTGTTTTTAGTTGTTTCAATCTGGATGTTACTTGTTTCAACTTCACCAACTTTCTAAGACCCCTAACATTCCATGAAATCATATTTGCCCTTACATTTCTGCTCATGATACCATCTGTAAATTAAACATTACCGCTGTCGTCTCTATAATCAGAACATAAAATATTACCAATAATGTGCATTCAAAACAAACATAGAACACAGCAAACACAGGCCTATCCCAAACAAGGCCAAACACCGACCCCGTGCGGACAAAAACGCACCTCCCTCCCTTAACCAGTGTCCCGGCCAGGCTCCAACCTGATCCTGTAGAGGGAGCAGTGAGCAACCAATCGTCGCAATGGAGAAAAGAAAACAGTCAACAACAAAATAGTACCTTGGATATAAACTCTGCCCAAATAATAAAAAAAGGGAAAAATACTCTTTTCTTTTGTTACCAAAAAGAAAATATTTCACAGTCCACAGTAGCCTAGACCATACTATTATTGTCTCTTACACACATTCCAATGTCACAGCAGCTACACAACAGCAGGTTATTGTTGACAATCTGGACTGTCAATCAGACAGTCAGACAGTATTATGTTACCCTTGTTCCTCGGAAGGTTCACGTCGGGTGTCTTGCGGATTGCAGCGCTCCGGCTTATTGCCGAGTTTCTCAGCCTTAGCAGGAGAGTCAAAGAAGTGCCAGGTGTCTTCGTGCCAGATCCACAATCGCGCGGGAAATATGAGTCCATAGTTTATATTCAAGTCTTTCAGTCATAGTTTAACACCATCAAAAAGTTTTCGTTGTTTCTGGACTTTTGGTGATAGGTCCCGGAAGAACAACACCCGACTGCTTTCGAGTTTAACCTCCTTCAGACGTGCCACCTTCATCACTTTGTCTTTGTCACGATAAGACAGAAATTTCACAAGCACAACACGCGGCTTTGTCTCACTTTGTTGTTGATGGTTTTTTGCTGTCGGCGTCGTACCCAGGCGATAGGCTTGCTCGATGTCCAGGTGATCCTCCATACCCAGCACTTGCGGTAGCCATGTCATCAGAAATGCACGGCAGTCACGCTTTTCAGAGCCCTCAGGAATTCCAACCAGCTTTAGATTACAACGTCGGCGTTGGTTCTCGATCTCTTCCATCTGCATAGCAAGCTTTTGGACTTTTCCCTTTGTGGTGTCGGCCATTACTGTGAGAGAGGAGATCTGGTCCTCCGCCGCACTAATGCGGTTCTCGGCTTCAATGAGTCTTTCTGAGAAGGTCCCTATAGCTTCTTTAATCTTGCGGTTAGAGGAGACCACTTCATGCATTTGCGTGGAGAAGTCATTTCTGACATCATGTAGTTGCGTGTTAAAGTAATTTCTGAGTGATTTTATTGCTGACAGGATCTGACTCACGTCACTAGCTTCGTCCTGATTTAGCATAGTGCTATCCTCAGCTCCTTCGGACTTGTCCTCGCGTAACGCTCCAACGTCGTGTTTTTTAAGTTTAATTGTCTGTTTTCTCCCTCGATTCTTCGACATAATACGACATTCAGACCTTAGGATTAATTTTGGTCACAGTTCGCTCGATATAGACTGTTAAAGCTTACAAATTGTTTCAACCCAGGCGGAGCCTCTGTCCAAGCGACCTTTCAGCTACGCGCCATAACCGGAAGTCGTTTGTACTGTTGTGTGACTGCTTCTTCAAATGGCATTCGAACTGGCATATGAACTTGCATCCAAAATAGCAACCCACCAGCATTCACAGCAGTCTGATCGTGTCGACACGTCCCGATTGTACCCCTGACGAGGGCACCTTTAGATGATGATCATACTTCACATACGTTATGTAACCCAAGAGAAGGCATGACCATGTATCTGTAACAGCTTGATCAGGTGAGCAGCGAGTCACTGCGTCTCAGAACCGGCTGAATGGGCTGTCACTGTTACTGAACATCATGTGCCGTGTTTGACTGTGACATAAAACAAGTTTAAAAGACAAAAAATAAATAAAAAAGATGACAAGTTAAATCTGCGCCCCCGCTCAGGAAGAGGAGACTCTGGAGGGTGAAAAGGGGCCATCTGTGCTCTGGACTCCAAACGCATACACGCTGATGCACACACACACACACACACACACACACGCACATGGATCGGCTCCCGCTGGAATGGAGCGCACGATCAGTGTTAACACACTTAAGGGGAAATCTTCAGTACCAACAAAACTGGCCGGCGTGGCTGTTTCATTTTATTTGTTTTATTTGAAATTTTAGTGAAGTGCTGCATAAAAGCAGCGCCGCCTTTTGGATTTGAGAGAACAAAGAGCGGTGCGTTTCGTAGCTTTGCAGTGGTTGGTGGTGGAAAGTTGTTTTTGTTTTTTTCCTTCAATCTGGCACAACTGTGTAGCTATAAATGACTGTTCTCCACCCTGCCTGTTGGATATCTGTGCCAAATGTCACCAGCAGTTTTACCAGCTCCAGGTTGGAACCTGGAGCCGCTGTTGAATTTGCAGTTTGTCATGTTTTGCAGCAAGAGTGCACCTCCTTGGTGTTGCCTTTCTTCACCACTTCTTGGAAAACCCTCTGCAGTGTGGAACATGTCGACAAGTCCACCTGGCTCATGAATGCAGCTCGGGTGGAAGGTGTTGGACAACGTGATCCTGCCTGTGCCCAAAAGCTGAAAAGCTGATAATTGTCTTCCCATGTCGAGTGTCTCTGCTCAATGCCACAGGTGGATTGCAAGCAGTCTTTAATATTAATCTTTAATATGATGCAAGCGTGACACCCAGCAGTGTGACATGGCAGGTCTTCAAAAGAGCAGACCACAGTTCTTCTCCCCCCCCCCCCCCCCCCCCACCACCACCCCAGGCTTGCTTTCCACACAGACCTCAGGTGTCATTGTGGTATTTCGTGTTGTGGTGTTTTTATTCTTTGTCTTTTTTTTTTAATTCTGTTTTTTTTTTTTTTTTGGAGGGCAAGGTTTATGTCTCCATTTGACCTGCACTCTGGGTAGTCGACCTGGATTTGGGTGCTGTTGCACTC
This sequence comes from Thalassophryne amazonica, assembly GCF_902500255.1. Lineage (NCBI taxonomy): Eukaryota > Metazoa > Chordata > Actinopteri > Batrachoidiformes > Batrachoididae > Thalassophryne > Thalassophryne amazonica. Next base: position 87,480,251 of record NC_047106.1, on the reverse strand, counting down.
CGAATTGCGCCAGTCCTTCGAGTCGGCTTCGTACCACATTCTGGGTATTTATACGGCATTCGTACACGGCTGTACGAATGTCTGTCTCGTATGAATGCAGCTCGAATTCTGTTTGTTTTTCCATTTTGTGTGATTCGTACAGCGTTCGTGCTCTAGTGTGATGGAGCCGTAACCTTCCATTTCCCCAAACAGTCCTAAGGTAAATATTCTTTGCAGCTCGACAACATACTGAAACCATCATTGTTCCGACTTTTCACATATCGGGTGTCCCCAAAAAATATTCAACATTTTATCAGCAAAGAAAATGGTCAAAGCATATGTCTAGGAAATAAATTTATGGCTGGATAGAAAGCTGAGAGGTTGACGTTTTTCATACCAATGTCAATATTGGCCCTGCATTTTGTCAGTCTCTTAGACAACATGTTCAGTGTAGGCCCCGCGTTGGCCAATTACGGCCTGCAAACGCTTTGGGGAAAGTGTCCTGAGGAATCTTTCAGATTTCTCGGCAGATGTTTTCCTTCAGTGCATCGATGCTTGGCATCAATATAAACTTCAGGGTCTCTGCAAGTAAAAAAGAAACATAAGTGATTAAGTTTGTAGCATTTAAGGGTCACACCGAGTGTTTTAAATGTTGTATATTTTTGGGGGGACACCCTATATATAGAATCCAATGCAGAGACTCTGAGGTTTAATTGTCTTTGTTTCTCCTGCAGGAATTTTTGCCCCAGTGTCAAAGATTTCAAAGGCCATTGATCTCACACCTTCGTCTGTCACTTCCACCCCTCGCACCCCCCGCATGGACCTGGCTTCTCGTCTTGCTGGAAAGACCAAGAAAGAGAAAAAAGAGAAAGATAAAGGTAACCACATCATCTCTAGTGCTCCCTACTGGCTAAGAGGCCAACATGCCCAGATTTGATTGTGCATCCATTAGCATGGCAGCGAAATCTGAAAGTTTACACAGCTTTACCTACGGCGTTAATGTGTACCAGTGTTCATATTCCTCTTCAACTGCTACTCTGGTTTTATCCCTCTTGGCTGGCTTCTTTTGTTTCTTAACACTTGATATCAGATTTTTCTGCTTTTTTTATAGAACTTCTAAATTTTGTCTACTTAGTGTCATCTTCCTTCTTGTTGTTTGCACATCTTTGCACGCGCATAAGTCGTACCTTCACTCATACAGTCTTGTTATGGTCAACATGTAGATTGTTTGTCCTAACTCACAGAACCAAAACCGTATATAAAACACATGAAAAGAAATACTAATGTTGTAATTTGGGGTGGTTTTGCTGGGAAACGTGTATTAAGCCAAAAGGAACTGATAACAGTGGGAAATGATGAGTACCTTTAAGCATTTTTTTGCTCAGTGAATCTTTTTGGCAGGAACTGTAGTCTGTATATGTTTTAGATGTATGATAATATGTTAAAGCAGGAATTTTCTTTAACTGTATGTGGCCCATGTTACAGACTGATAACTACGTTGTTGTGACTGTGTGTTCTCAGCTCAGAAGAAGAAGTCCTCAGTGGCCGGTTTGGATCCAGAGGGAATGAAGGTTGAAGTAGGTGATCTGGTTCTGGTGGCCGGACAGAAACGCGGCACTGTCCGCTTCTACGGCAAGACAGACTTTGCACCAGGTCTGTGCTTAAACTCTGCAGAGTCTCTTCATTGTATAATTAACATGCTGCATGTCAGTATTAGTAAGGTGCCTTTTAACCAAATGGCTATGAGCATGCCAAGTGTGCACCTTCACAGGCTATAATTTGAATGCTCACATTTTAAATGTAAGAGATACACTGAACTAACTGCAAACTCGTGATGAGGCACATTTTTAAGATATAGCATGAGGCTTCATTTAAAGTAACTGTCCTCTACTCAGACCTCCCCACCCCCGTTGTTGGTCCAATCTGACAGACATGTTTCAGGTAACAGTGATGATTGTCGAAATGAAACACTGTGTACTGAGCTGTGTGTTCATCTCTGCAGGTTACTGGTTTGGTGTAGAACTTGATCAGCCAACAGGAAAGCATGACGGCTCCGTGTTTGGAGTTAACTATTTCTCCTGCCTCCCCAAGCATGGAGTGTTTGCTCCTCCTTCTCGTGTACAGAGGTACGCAGCAGAAAACCTGGACGTGCTTAGCCACCTTGACACTTGCATGAATTTTGGCTCTACATTGCCACGCAATTCGTCGTGCCAATGTGTGTCATTAGATGGTATGCTTGAAAAGCCACCTTGACACTTGCACAAATTTGATCTCCGCACTGACAGGCATTCTTGCATGTCAGTGAGTAAACTTGTCATAAATTGTTGTACACTGTGTTTAAACTGCGAGGCCCTGTGCACAATGATACGCATGGACACACAATGTTTGAGAATAGGTTGCACTACACTCACGGTTAGTTCACGGTAGTGGCACAAAATTTATGCATGCCAGAAATGTTGAACATTTCAAAATTTTCTTTAGACTCAACCGCACACAGTTCACGGGCAGTTTACAGCGAGTTTGCTCATTGGCACACCAGTGCGGGGATCAAATTTGTGCAAGTGTCAAGGCACCTTTATAGTTTATCTGCATTATTTCAGTTTGGCAGAGGCATGCACTCTCTGAGTGCTTTCTAGTTAAAGTAATGACTTCATTCCTACAGTGTCATAACAGCACCAACAAACTGCATTTATGGTGTTGTTGCCATTGATTTCTCAGAATCGGAGGCCCCAAAGATGGTTCACAGAACGACAACTTAAAGATCAAGAAAGTTCACCAGGTCACCAGTAAGTGTTGCATTAATTTGATTTTCCCACCTAGGTAGATCTGAATTTGTTTGAGTAGTATTTCAGTTTTCAGGGTCTATTAATTAAAAGCCACGTCAGATCAATTACACTGAATTCATTATTTGATTGTACTCATGATACGTATAATGTAGTGGCTGCCACAGAATTTCCTTTACCTGAATGACAAAACTGGAATTGTTTGGGCATTCATGCATATTGAATTCTGTAGTCTCAAACTTTGGTGTTCTGGCTAATTACTTAAATCCAGCTGTTAAGAATTTGAGACATAGCACAACATCCACACACACAGAGTTCAGTGACTGGTAGAATCTAATCTAGGTATGGTGAGACTGTTCTGGAGACTCAAACTGACTTTCCTTAAGGCACCTAATAGTGTGTTAGGTTTTCTTGGCCACCATGTGTACTGCTTAATTTAACATAAATCAACATACAAGTCGTAGAAGGGGTGCTCTCAGTTGTGCACTTACATGGTCAATTAATTTCAGATCTGTGTTTGTCATGCCGTCCATTGGCGCCCCCATGTGGTGGCTGGGGGTGTCTACAGCCACCACCAGATTACTCTGAGCCACCCCTTAGCCACCACATGAGGGCGCATTGGATTTGTGTGGATTTAGGGAATATATTTTAAATCACAACAGTTAATAATGTGAAAACGGTGTTAAAACAAGAGCAACAGCAACATCATCATCAACATCAACAACAACAACAATAATAATATATAATATAATAAGAATAAGAAACAGAGCACAATGGGGTCCTCCGCACCTTCGGTGCTCGGGCCCTAATTTGTCAAATTTGTCTCAGTCATTGTATTCTGTCATGAATAGTTGAATAACCCAAATATATTAAGTTAATGTAATTATTGTGTGATTGCAATAATAAAAAAATCAGTGTTTAAATATATGAATATACTGTAAATTCAGTATATCAAATAGTTTTTTTTTTTTTTTTTTTTTTTTTTTTTGGTCAGGTATGCCACCCTAAGATTTTGCCTAGCCCCCACTAGCCACCCTTGAATTTTTTTTTTGCTGGTGCCACTGATGCCATCTGGATGATGTGGAAAGCCGCTGCAGCAAATTTTGTTAATAAATGATAAGCAACACTAAAATAAATTCAAAGAATATTTACATCATGCGCTAAATATAAAGCTCTTGATTCAGGTCTGATATTGACCTGTAAATCAATAGTAATGGATGTTGATGCCTTTCCCCTAAATAATGCCATTAATATTCTGTTTGTTTGCTTTCTGCAGTGTCTCAGCCCAAGCGTAACTTCAACACCTTGCGTTCTCCTAAAGACCTGACCTCTGAGAACTCCATATCCAGGTGAGGACAGAGAGAACCTGCAAGCTGAAGGCACCCCTGATATTCCTTTATAAATCATTGGTTGTCTGGATCAGAAATTTCAGTTAAATACATCATATAGCAGACGAACACACTGATATTTGAGAAGTGAAATGAAGTTTCTAGTATTTACAGAAAGTGTGCAATAATTATTTATAACAAAACTAGGCAGGTGCATAAATTTAGGCTATACTAATTATTGGAACACAGAATTGTTTTGGTAAGCTTACTGACCCTTGGCCTCCTTACACAGATGAATCCAATTGTGCGAAAGGGTATTTAAGGTGGCCATTTGCAAATGTTTCCCTTCTTTGCATCTCTTCTAATGAGTGGCAACATGGGAGCCTCTAAACAACTCTCAAATGACCTGAAAACAAAGATTGTTCAACATCATGGTTTACGGGGAAGGATACAAAAAGCTATCTCAGAGATTTCAGCTGTCAGTTTCCACTGTGAGGAAATGGAAGACCGCAGGCACAGTAGTAGTTAAGGCCCGAAGTGGCAGGCCAAGAAAAATCTCAGATAAGCTGATGCGAAGGCTGGTGAGAACAGTCATAGTCAACCCACAGACCTGCTCCAAAGACCTACAACATGATCTTGCTGCAGATAGTGTCTGTATGCATCGTTCAACTATACAGCACACTTTGCACAAGGAGATGCTGTAATGCAGAGGAAGCCTTTTCTACATACACACCACAGACAGAGTTGCTTGAGGTATGCTAAAGCACATTTGGACAAGCCAGCTTCATTTTGGAACATGGTGCTGTGGACTGATGAAACTAAAATTTAGCTATTTGGACATAACACGGGGCAGTATGCATGGCTTAAAAAGAACACAGCATTCCAAGAAAAACACTTGCTACCTACAGTAAAATTTGGAGGTGGTTCCATCATGCTGTGGGGCTGTGTGGGCAGTGCAGGTACTGGGAATCTTGTTAAAGTTGAGGTTCACATGGATTCCAGTCAATATCAGCAGATTCTTGAGAACAATGTTCAAGAATCTGTGACAAAGTTGAAGGGCTGGATCTTTCAACAAGACAATGACCCTAAACACTGCTCAAAATCTATTAAGGCATTCATGCAGAGGAACAAGTACAATGTTCTGGAATGGCCATCTTAGTCCCCAGACCTGAATATCATTGAAAATCTGTGGTGTGATTTTAAGCGGGCTGTCCATGCTTGGAAACCAACAAACAAGAGATGTTTTTGTACAGAAGAATGGTCCAAAATACCTTCAACCAGAATCCAGACTCTCATGGGAAGCTATGGGAAGTCTTTAGAGGCTGTTATTTCTGCAAAAGGAGGATCTACTAATATTGATGTATTTTTTTCTGTTGGGGTGCCCAAATTTATGCACCTGCCTAATTTTGTTTAAAGGATTATTGCACATTTATCTGTAAATCCTATAAACTTCATTTCACTTCTCAAATATCATTGTGTCTGCTATATGATATACAGTATTTAACTGAAATTGCTGATCCAAACCACCAATGATTTATAAAGGACAATCATGGAAATCGTCAGGAGTGCCCAAACTTTTACATACAACTGTATATTGTCAGACACGTGTCAAAGGCTGAGTTTAGACCTCTATTATCAGTGACATATTTGATTCCTGTGATCTAAACACTTGACATCCATACAGTGTCTTAATTTCAGTTGTCACTCTCACTAACAGTTTTGAAAATAGTGTTAACCTGTATGCAGGACAGCTGGAGGTGTCATTGTGGAGCCACAAACATGCTGCTTCAGAGGGACATATTGTATATGCACAGGAGAAATATGATTATACACCTTGTCTTTCAGATTTATAAAGCAGGTTCACCTTTACAAAAATGTAACTCTGAAACTGTGTGCATATGTATGAGCCTTATTTCCACTCACAAACTGAGCTTTATTCTGATGCATAGACACACTTAAATTTGCATATTGTCAGAAAATTATTCATCTGCAGCTGTCTGCGAATGATGGTGTGGTTCTCTGAGTCATTAAGCATGTAAAAAATCTAAAGTGCCTTTAAGTAATAATGTTTTGGATTTTAAACAGCCTCAGAAATATAAAATTTGATCAGTGCGCATGGAGAAACTCCCCTGGTATAAGCAAAAAATTAATCCATGGAACGCCTCATTTTAGTACTCCTTGAGGTATGCCACAGTACTCCATGTCTGGACTCCTGTGTTTTTGTGACATGCCTAATGAGCGAGTATGTACTCTGTGTGATTGGCCCACTCAGTCTGTGGTGAAAAAGGAGAGATGCTCACTCTGTAAGTAGAGGGCGTGGAGAGCTCCATGTACGCTATATTTAAAAGAACAGACAGTCAGAAATAGGTTGTTTATTAGCAAACTGAAAATATAATAAAATGTTTGCAGGATGGTACATATACAAATTTTAATTTCTGTTTTTGGGTTACTTCCTGACCAGTGTTAGCTTGCTGAATGTATATATGATATATATCAGGGGGTTGTGTAACTATCAGTCTCTATGGATTTTTTGTTGTGTGTGTGTGTGTTTGCAAGTTTGTTTTCTCACATCTGATGTACACACAGTGTGCACAGAAATTTAACTGAATTAGACTGTATCACATTTGCTACATGGATAAACACAACCTCTATCTGAATTCATACTTTGCTAAATTGTATTCCACTGTACTCTTCCTCCTTCATTTTTTTTGTTTCATGTTCCTCTCTCTCTCTTTCTCTCCTCCGTGTCCAGGTTGCTGTTCTGCTGTTGGTTTCCATGGATGTTGCGTGCTGAGATGCAGTCTTAACCGCTCCTCCACCACCTTCTTCTGCCTCTCCTCCACCAGTCTGATCTGTCTTTTCTTCTTTCTCTCTCTTTCTATTCTCACTGACTCTACAGACTATCGCGCTCGTTGGTTAGACTTGTCGTAGTGATCCCTGTCCTCTTTTCCCCTCAGCCCAAACCTCCCGTTTAGCTGTTCTATAGCAAAATCTATAGTGCCTTGTATTCGATCAAAACGCCCTGCATTCCTTTAATGACACCAAGAATCCAGCTCTACTAAAGCGATTTCCTGAAATCTGTTTTCCTATCATATTAAGTTCCTGCTGCCTCACAGGACAGTAAAAACCACAAAACATTAGTTTGTGCTGCTATAATTTTGTTTTGCTGCTACTTGATCTTGACAGATTATGAAAAACAGATGCATCATAAACATCAGGAACACTAAAGGACAGAATCATCATGCATGGATGTCTAAACACTTTAAAATTTGCTCACAAATGTCTGCATTTTTACATGAAAGTATATAAATGGCATATTTATTTACCGCCTGACAAACACACACATGTGCTCACATTCCAGAGGAGGGAGAACAATTCTGAATGAGCCACACACATGAAACTTTCATCTCGATGTTGAAACAACACCTTTAAAGATTATTTCAGAAATACCTTGTGTTCTACAGTTGATCGTCATATTGGGTTCTTTCAATAAATTAACATTGACGTGTTTTCAAAACACAGCTATGTGTGAAATCAAACCTGCAAAGCTGAAGTCTTGGCCTTCTTACGTGTACTAGTTTTGTTGTCATTAGTTTGCCGTGTTTGATCCAAAACTGGCTGCTCCTCCCTCGCTTGTTATTTCAGACGATGAAGTTAATTTAACGTCAGCTGTTATTAAGAGCACGTCATGTAACAATTGCAGACATTGTCGCTGCCACTGATGTACTCTCAACCTTCAAAAATGTAAACTGTGTGAAAACCTTTTCAAGATGAAAACAGGGTTAATCAACTACTAACTCCATTGTATTTTCTCATAGTGTTTATTGATGGTTATATATATATATATATATATATATATATATATATATATATATATATATATATATATATATATATATATATATATATATATATATATATATATATATATAATCTTTACAGTATTTGTAATGAGCCTAATTTCACTGTTGTGAAATGGCATAATGCTTTTTGGTCTCTATAGTAATATGTAGCTCAATTCATATAAAGGAAATATTGGCGTGTGAGTAATATTCATGTGAACATCTTATTACAGTATGTAACTGTTTTACAGACATATATACTGTATACAGACATGTGGTAATACTGTGACAGACACTAATAACAGGTGTGCTAATAGCTCGAAACAACACAGAAAGCATTTGGATTCGTAAACCATTTAATAAAAGGATAAATATGATTAATTTATTATATAACTGGTGAGCTGGAAGCACGGGATAATTATTAAAATTAAATCCAATCAGGGCAAGTAATGAATACGAGGGCTGTCAATAAAGTTACGGTCCTTTTTATTTTTTTCAAAAACTATATGGATTTCATTCATATGTTTTTACGTCAGACATGCTTGAACCCTCGTGCGCATGCGTGAGTTTTTCCACGCCTGTCGGTGACGTCATTCGCCTGTGAGCACTCCTTGTGGGAGGAGTCATCCAGCCCCTCGTCGGAATTCCTTTGTCTGAGAAGTTGCTGAGAGACTGGCGCGTTGTTTGATCAAAATTTTTTCTAAACCTGTGAGACACATCGAAGTGGACACGGTTCGAAAAATTAAGCTGGTTTTCAGTGAAAATTTTAACAGCTGATGAGAGATTTTGAGGCGATTCTGTCGCTTTAAGGACTTTTCACGGTGCGAGACGTCGCTCAGCGCTCTCAGGCGGCGTCATCAGCCTGTTCAAGCTTAAAACCTCCACATTTCAGGCTTTATTGATCCAGGACGTCGTGAGAGAACAGAGAAGTTTCAGAAGAAGTCGGTTTCAGCATTTTATCCGGATATTCCACTGTTAAAGGAGATTTTTTTAATGAAAGACGTGCGGACGGATCCGCGCGTCGGGACGCAGCCGACGCGGTGCGGCGGCACAGGAAAAACACCTCCGTGTTGATAACCATTTGTAAAATCCAGGCGGCTTTTGATGGCTTTCAGTGGAGTGAGTATATGAGAAATTGTTTAACAGGCAGGACATGTTCCAACTTGTCCTTAAGGCTTTCAACAGAGGTGTTTTTCCTGTGGCGGAGCGTCGCGGCGGCTGCGTCCCGACGCGCGGACCCGTCCGCACGTCTTTCATTAAAAAAATCTCCTTTAACAGTGGAATATCCGGATAAAATGCTGAAACCGACTTCTTCTGAAACTTCTCTGTTCTCTCACGACGTCCTGGATCAATAGAGCCTGAAATGTGGAGGTTTTCAGCTTGAACAGGCTGATGACGCTGCCTGAGAGCGCTGCGCGACGTCTCGCACCGTGAAAAGTCCTTAAAGCGACAGAATCACCTCAAAATCTCTCATCAGCCGTTAAAATTTTCACTGAAAACCAGCTTAATTTTTCGAACCGTGTCCACTTCGATGTGTCTCACAGGTTTAGAAAAAATTTTGATCAAACAACGCGCCAGTCTCTCAACAACTTCTCAGACAAAGGAATTCCGACGAGGGGCTGGACGACTCCTCCCACAAGGAGTGCTCACAGGCGAATGACGTCACCGACAGGCGTGGAAAAACTCACGCATGCGCACGAGGGTTCAAGCATGTCTGACGTAAAAACATATGAATGAAATCCATATAGTTTTTGAAAAAAATAAAAAGGACCGTAACTTTATTGACAGCCCTCGTATATGTGGATCACAGCAAAGTTAAAATATAGTGTACTGTAGAAATCCTATAAAGAAAAAAAATTTAAATATATAATGAACAGACAAACCCAAAATGATGGTTTTCTTTCATGCAACTTAAAAATTAAAAATGTTCAAATCAAAATGTTTCTAAGCTTCCCTGTATGTGATACTAATCTTTGCACAAGTCTGGCATAATGATAACCAGACGTACAGCTCAGTGTCCCTGCAGGAGATGATCTTTGTCTTAACTGTGGTTTTTAACTTTCAAAATGTAAACCCTGGTCAGACTTTGCACACTGTCTGTGACATTCCTTAAAGGGGAACAGAAACGCCCACGGATTATTTATAGCATGAATAAACACAAAAAAAATGCCTTCTTTTGATAGTTCAAGAAAAACTAAAGACCATAAAACATCTACAGAAAACGTTGTTTGAGTTGTGGTCTGATAGGCTTTGACATCGACCAGCTGCCGCAATTTACGCAGGTCAGGCAGGTGACGTCACTGGTTGGGGGAAGATGAGCCTCGTTCTGAGATTCCCTGCCAGAGGCACCAACAAAGAGGTTATATATGACCAGTGATGCTGGTAACGTGTTACTTAGTAATGCGTTACTCTAATCTGACCACTTTTTTTAGTAACGAGTAATCTAACGCGTTAATCTTTCCAAATCAATAAACAGATTAAAGTTACTTCTCCAAGTCACTGTGCATTACTATTATTTTTGCATTGTGGGTCGATAGCAGCATTAAACTTGGTCCGTGGCCAGGCCGGGGGTTGGGGTTCGACTGAACTACACACTTTAAGCGAGCTGTGAGCTTTTCATCCACGGTTTTTTGCAGCAGCTCGACTCGTCCTCACCTCTTAAAGCGTGGTGACAACAGCACACCTGCACTGAGCTTTACAAACAAAGACATTTTTATGCTTTTTTTTTCTCCGAGCCGCTCCGTATCTGCTGCTAAAAACAGCTGATCCTCCGCGACACGTTAACTAACACTATTTTCCACTCAAATGCACCTAAACTCTCTTTCTGGGGACCACATGATGTGAAAACGCAATAAAACTTTCTTACCTGTAAATCTGGTCATGTTTTCTGCATAAATAAATGTTATCCATTCTTTGTGCTCAGACGCCAAAGCAGGGGCAAATCTAGTTCGAATGGAGGTGGGGGGTAGGAATGTGCCCCCCCTCCCCACAACACCCCTAGATTAAAGGTCCAGTTTTGAAGCCTTTTTTTTACTACAACTACTAATACTACTTAAAATAATAATAATTTCGACAAGTAAAATGTTTAGAGAGAATTTAAATGTTAGAAAAATGTTAGAATGAATTTAAGTTACATTTATAAACAATTTTGGTTAGAAATTGCAAGTTTTGCTGTTACAGTGCTGTCAACAGTTAAATATGAGGTCAAGAAAGAGGTCTTTATTTTACTTTTTATAAAACAAGTATTTATTTTCCTTGAAGTCAAGAAAGGGTGACTATAAAGTGAGTTTTGGCAAAACAAGTATCATTGTCATGTTGAGCTGGGTTGTTGTTGGCAGCTGGGGAAAGTATCTAAAAAAGTAAGTAGTAATCTAACTTAGTTACTTTTACAATTGAGTAATCAGTAAAGTAACTAAGTTACTTTTTCAAGGAGTAATCAGTAATTGGATTACTTTTTCAAAGTAACTGTGGCAACACTGTATATGACTCCCAATGCTGCCCACTAAACGCGAACGTCCCTTCATGGACAGCGACATGACGCCTCCTAACCGGGCAAAATATTGACAGAGTTCACGGATGTTAATGCATTTTCAATGGGGATTCGCGACTGAACACACTCAGAAAAACACTCGCAAAATACGTGTTAAAGTGACATTGTGACCTGGATATCGAGCCAGTCAAATTAATTAACATTAAATCATGTCAGGAAAGTATTAAACTTACTCTGACAGCCACACATTCTGAAATATTAGTGTTGAAAGTTACTCAGATCTGCGCTGTTAAGCTGCGCTGCTGAACCGAGCTGCTGCTGCTGTTTTCAGCATAGCATGTCTCCTAAAACCATTACAAAACACACACACACACATATATATATATATATATATAAAATTATTATTATTAATTAATTTATTTATTTTTACACAGTTATCCTTTATTAACCGTGTTTCATTCATGAAGTCAGTGGTGTGTGTGCACATCTCTGTGTGAGTGGTGTGTGTAAGTGCCATCCGTGTCCTTGGACGACACAGCACCAGCAGGAAACATACACCTGTTTAACAATCAAATATCTCGGACAAAGTGACAGGAATAACCAAAACCACTTACTTATGGAAGGAAATATTGTCTCCCTTGTTCCTCCATTTGTGGCTTTGCCAACATGTGCAGCTTTCTGGCATATTCCACCTGTTTCACAAGACTAATAGAACTTAAGTGAGTGAGCTCAGTAAACTGCACTCGTCCCCAGCATAGCAGACACCAACCAGTAACGTCAACTGGAAGTGCCCTCCACTGACTTCAGCCAATGGTGATTTACATGTCAATTTAGCGGCAAATTTGATTCAAATAATATTATCTACACTGCGCTCAAACATTCTGCAAGTGTATGAATAACACTTCATTTTTACCAAAGAATGCACAAACAAATTCTCAAAAAGTGTTTCTGTTCCCGTTTAAACTTTCTCTTCCCTCTGTTTCATCCCTCTATCTCATCTCCATTTAAATAAGTACTTTTTGTGAACGTGAGCATCTGCACAAAAAAAAAAGAAAGAAAAAGCAAAACAGAAGCAAAAGCTAATTGAAGCTTCTCTGTGTGCTTCATTTTAAAATCTTTGCAGATTTGGAACCGGTAATATGTGAACAGTGTGTCATCTCTGTGCAGAAATTGTTCCTGTGTCTTTTTGCACTTTGTAAGCACACAAATACAGAGATGTTTGCACTCTGCTGCCAGAGGCTGCTTGGATCAAGATGACTCAAAGTCACCAAACATTCTCATACTTTGAGGCTGAGAAATCATCAGAATTAGCAAATGGATGCAGATTTACGCCATAACAAATCTAAAATTTAAATCATGAGTGACTGAACATTTGTTGATGGTTTTCTTTTTCTCAGCTGGTCTTTTGACTCGGCAGCCTGAGCTAAAGTCAACACTTTGTGGTTGCATTGCTGTTGATAACGTTTTGTTGGTGCCTGTCAAATCAGGGTCATCAGTACTGATGATACAGAATCTGCAGCGCTCACACTTATCAGGTGCACAAGTTACAACAACAGCTGCAAAATTCTGTCTACCTGAGGCCATGCTTAGCCAGAAACTCATTTCAACTCAGTCAGACAGTGATGAACATTAAGTGTGAGAGCTTACAAGGGAAAGAAGAGTATCATCTGTCTTTGGATTTCTCTGAGGTGTCCTGAAAAGAGAATATGTTAACATGACTGTGACATCAAAAGATTGATGAACACATAATTCAAACTCACCCTGACACAACTTTGGTAAACTTTGCAAGTAAAACTCAAGTTGCTGTTGTAAAACAAAAAGCGCATCAATGTGAATAAAGTCAACGAGTTCACTTCAAAACATTTTCTGAACTATACTTGCATTGATAGTGCATACTAGGCTTTAAATTTATGTTGAAAACTACAACCCTGGCAAACATTATGGAATCACCGGCCTCGGAGGATGTTCATTCAGTTGTTTAATTTTGTAGAAAAAAAGCAGATCACAGACATGACACAAAACTAAAGTCATTTCAAATGGCAACTTTCTGGCTTTAAGAAACACTATAAGAAATCAAGAAAAAAAGATTGTGGCAGTCAGTAACGGTTACTTTTTTAGACCAAGCAGAGGAAAAAAATATGGAATCACTCAATTCTGAGGAAAAAATTATGGAATCACCCTGTAAATTTTCATACCCAAAACTAACACCAGCATCATATCAGATCTGCTCGTTAGTCTGCATCTAAAAAGGAGTGATCACACCTTGGAGAGCTGTTGCACCAAGTGGACTGACATGAATCATGGCTCCAACACAAGAGATGTCAATTGAAACAAAGGAGAGGATTATCAAACTCTTAAAAGAGAGTAAATATCACGCAATGTTGCAAAAGATGTTGGTTGTTCACAGTCAGCTGTGTCTAAACTCTGGACCAAATACAAACAACATGGGAAGGTTGTTAAAGGCAAACATACTGGTAGACCAAGGAAGACATCAAAGCGTCAAGACAGAAAACTTAAAGCAATATGTCTCAAAAATCGAAAAATGTACAACAAAACAAATGAGGAACGAATGGGAGGAAACTGGAGTCAACGTCTGTGACCGAACTGTAAGAAACCGCCTAAAGGAAATGGGATTTACATACAGAAAAGCTAAACGAAAGGCATCATTAACACCTAAACAGAAAAAAACAAGGTTACAATGGGCTAAGGAAAAGCAATTGTGGCCTGTGGATGACTGGATGAAAGTCATATTCAGTGATGAATCTCGAATCTGCATTGGGCAAGGTGATGATGCTGGAACTTTTGTTTGGTGCCTTTCCAGTGAGATTTATAAAGATGACTGCCTGAAGAGAACATGTAAATTTCCACAGTCATTGATGATATGGGGCTGCATGTCAGGTAAAGGCACTGGGGAGATGGCTGTCATTACATCATCAATAAATGCACAAGTTTATGTTGATATTTTGGACAATTGAAAGGATGTTTGGGGATGATGAAATCATTTTTCAAGATGATAATGCATCTTGCCATAGAGCAAAAACTGCAGAAACATTCCTTGCAAAAAGACACATAGGGTCAATGTCATGGCATAGGGTCAATGTCAATGAGCAGATCTGATTTGATGCAGGTGTTAATTTGGGGGATGAAAATTTACAGGGTGTTTCCATAATTTTTTCCTCAGAATTGAGTGATTCCATATTTTTTTCCTCTGCTTAGTCTAAAAAAGTAACCGTTACTGACTGCCACAATCTTTTTTTCTTGATTTCTTATAGTGTTTCTTAAAGCCAGAAAGTTGCCATTTGAAATGACTTTAGTTTTGTGTCAATGTCTGTGATCTGCTTTTTTTCTACAAAATTAAACAACTGAATGAACATCCTCTGGGGCCGGTGATTCCATAATCTTTGCCAGGGGTTGTAGATGCATCTTAAAATGAATGGTATTCTTAACATAAAGTTTACGCTGTATGCAGATGACTCACAGCTTTACCTTCTTATAAACATGCTGTTAGCCTCAGCAGCCAGACTCTTGCTGTCCCACTCTAAACCTAATCGTAGAGCCTGGAAGAAAAATAATTCCACACCACAGTTTAGAAGAAAACTGCTACTGTTGCACATTGTTGGTTGCAAAAGCTCGAGAGAGTCTGTCTCCACTGAGAACTGCTCTCCATCTTCACTACCCGTTAACATTAGTGGAACACAGTGATGGTGTGTTTGTACAGTGAACAAACAGTGTAGTCAGTGACGACATATAAATGTGGAGCTTTGTCTGGCTTTGCCACTAGGTGTCACCAGTGAATTATTGGCACGAGTTATTCATCTCACAACAGATAATACTTTACATATGATTTTCTCATTCTCTCTTTATTTTGATCCATGTTAAAGGACCATGCCACTGTATTTTTCTCCTGTTTTGTTTTTAGCATTATCCAAATTATGTCTGCACTTTGTGTTAAAGAAATTTTACTTCTTGGTAGTACAGATTTGCTGGAGGTGGCTAATTATTTCAACTGCCAGTAGCTATTTTGGTGCACTGTAAAAACTGAGTTCAACTTAAACTGTTTGAGGAAATTTATTGCTTTAAACCTTAAATCCTTAAGGAATCGTGACCTGGAGGTAGAGATTGTAGCCATTAGTCGAAGGAACGCTGACACTGATATCTAAACACTGCTTCACTCGGCACATGACTTGTCACATATGCAGGGAGAATTATTATCTCCAAGGTTAATATTCCATTCCATTCATGAAGTTATTACATTATTAGGTCATAGAAATTAATTTAACACATCATCTCTGTTTTACTGAAATCATATTGAATGTTTGAATTATTTAAGGCAATCACTTTCCTCACACTGTTCAAATTGAACTGGATTTCTCTGTGCAGTCTTTATCTGACAGAGTTACAGGTATAGTGTTTTAGCAGCTCTGAGTAGCTGATGTGCAAATCTTTGTGGTGTTATGTCCATGGATACCAAAACTGATAGCAGCTTGTAACTTCAAGATAATGTTGGTCTACAGGATATTTTCCATTCTGCCCAAGATGATCTCATGAAAATGAAGCTTAAATCAAGAAGAAAATTAATTTAAAAGCAAACCGGTTGATTTGGACAGTGGTCAGATGGTTCACTATCCAGCATTTATAATTATTTGGTTAAAACATTAAAGTCCACTAGTTTGGTCCTTAAAGTCATTTATTATCAGTTAGTGTAGCTGTGAGAGAATAGAATCATATTCAGAGAAACTAACTCAGTGCTGGTTGTTTGTCTTAACATAGTATATAAATATATAGCCTATATTTTGATAAAGTCACTAAGTGTACTTTTTGTTTCTGGTTGTGCAGTGTGTTATTTTGTGCTTGGTTCCAGACCACTTGTGTGATTTACTCCTGTTTTAAAGTGCGTGAAAGCTAATAGATGTAAAGAGGAGCGTCAGACTTCCTTATGCTAACAGATACACCATGCATGCTCTCTCTTTCTCTGCCTTTCTCTCCGTGTTTTGAGATGTTTGGTTTTCGACGTGAATATTCTCATCAGCATGGAAATGCCTCTAATAATAACTGTATCAATATAATAAAGAGTTTGGTGTTTTTTTAACATCTCCTGTCTGTTTAGTGCCTTTTAGCCCAGCAATGTGAGCGTGTGGTACTCTACTCTCTCCAGACTGCTGTTTTACATTCCTGACATTTGTGAAAGCCAGAGGTGGCATTAGCATGGGAATTGATGTGTATGCCACCCCCCACCCCAAGAACTTCATTTGCCCCACCATTGCCTCACTTGAAATTTGACATTTGCCACCTAGAATCCTGATTTCAGCCTCCATGTCTCAACAGTTTCTGTCTGATTTGGTCTTATAGTGCCCCCCGAGTTCCCATCAGATCCGGCGTCATGGACGGACCTTAGGGTGCCTTGCACGCCCTTGGAGTCAGTTGGGGCCACCCTGGACAGAGGAGCCTGTTAGTCACTCGCCAACCACAGAAAAAAAAAAAAAATCGCAGGCTATGATGATTACAATTTGTATACATTTCCAATATAGATGATTCATACTAACATTGATGAACACATTGTGCTTTATCTGATTTTTACTAAAATAACTGAATGATTTTGATGTGGCAACAACATGTTGGATGCGGCAACAAGGGCTACATGGTATGACCTATAATTCATATTGCGGTATAAACTGAATCCCTTCACGGTAACAGTATATGTCGCAATATAAACATAAGTGTAAAAATTATAATGTGTTTCTAAATGGGTCCCTTAGCAAAGGTAAATTGATCAAAATAAATAAAAATGACAAAAAAAAAGATAATGTAATTTTGACACATTTATTGTGCAGATATTAAAACGACTGGTACAATTTGCCAGAAGGTACATCTAAGATACGAGCCTGGATTTGATGTTTTGGTGAAAGAATTAAATAAATTTATGGTCAGCAGCTAAAGCTTCCTCTCTTGAACACTAGGTGGCACACCCGCTCTGAATACATGAAGCACTTTCAGGATGGTCACTTCCTCATTTACAAAACTCAACACGAAACCACCAAAACATTTTATAAAAAATACTTAATTTACTCATATTTGAAGTCAGTCAGGGTAAAATGACGTTACCTGACTGATTTTGTCTTTCTGCTCCAGTTAAAAAAAATCCTTGCGTTAGTTAATGTGGCGCTTTCTCAAATGTTTTTCAGGTCGCAGCTGAGCCTCCACCTTCCCCCAGTGCGTCGGCTGAAATAAATAACGGCTTGGCAAACATCAGCGACAGAACAGGCATCTAACAGACTTACATGAACAGAAGTGAGAGTCACCTCAGCTCAGAACACCCCTCTCCACCGCAGCAAACTGGTTCACACACACACACAGCCACTTCACAGAGGAGTTTTCCTGGATCGAAAAATTCAGCGGCTGTTATCGCGATTAATCAGTGGAGTCCAAATCTCTACCCTCTGCCAAAATTATACCGTGTACCGGATAAACTGCCTAAATAGCACAGGCCTTGCATCAACAATGCACAGAGAGGGCAGAGATTTCTATGTCACTATCCGGGTTTTTGAGGGCCCAGTGAACACAACCCTGATCACTGTCATGGATTCGCAACAGGAAAAAGTGAAACAGTCTGCTAGTCATAACCACAATATTAAGAGATAAAAGCAGAAAAACGAGAAACACATCACCGTGCTGGGAGAAGCTTTTTTCAGCTACTGTTCGGAGTGAGGCTCATTTAAAGCAGCCAGCCCCACGTCAAAATGTACAGTAACCACAAATTAATCTTGACAGACTGTATAATACCTCAAAATGTTTTTAGCACCATAACCACCTGAAGATTTTCCACTATTAACTATGTCTACCGTCACCTTTTGTGCTTTGCTACATGCACATCTGTGCAATTTATCCTGTGCAATCATTTTACCATATCTATACATACTTGTACTATACTCACTTATATTCTATTTTCACGTAATCTGTTCATATCAGTATTCATGCACCCAGCAGCAAACTTTGCAATATACAGTGGGGTAAGAAAGTGTTGGGAAAGTGTAGTGACACGGACCCACAACAGGGGGCGCAAATGAACGGTCAATAGATGAGCCAAAAAGTAACAATTTAATGTTGTGAAGGTGCACAACGAATACACAGACAATCTCAGAATATGGTAACAGTCAATCCACAAAGGTGACGTGTGGGCAGGCTCGAGGATAGAAGACGTCTGTCCTGAGAAGAGCCGGAACCACACGATTTCCGCCGCCACCGAACCTGGTGAATACTGGAGCCGCCAAGTCCCGAATTCCCAGGTGATCACCGTCCCCGACTGTCGGATCTGGTACTGCTGGCGAAGAACAAAGACAGTCAAGTGTGGGTGTGTGTACACCCCGTAACAACAGCGGTGGGAATGCCACCTCCACCACTCAATATTCTGATGAGTATGCAGTGATCCCTCAGAGGAAAAGAGTGCCGTCCTGCACTCACTCAGCTTCCACAAAACAAGGGACCGGTACGCCTGCAAACACTCACAATATACAGATTATAAGGTAAACACAAATGGCTGAGGATATTACCTCCATAGAAGTACGATATCTCGGCGATGAGGTGGAGATGACGTCTGGGTTTTATGGAGTGAGATGATGAAGAATGAGTGACAGCTGTCAGGAAATAATGAGTGACAGCTGTCACTCCCGGCTGTGTCCGTGGCGGCAGCGCCCTCTCGTGCCTGAAGCCCGCACTTCAGGCAGGGCGCCCTCTGGTGGTGGGCCAGCAGTACCTCCTCTTCTGGCGGCCCACACAACAAGAAAGTATTTAATCAGTCCCTGATTGTGCAAGTTCTCCTACTTAGAAAGATGAGTGAGGTCTGTAATTTTCATCATAGGTACACTTCAACTATGACAGACAAAATGAGAAAAAAAAATCCAGGAAATAACATTGTAAGATTTTTAAATAATTTTTTTGTAAATTATGTTGGAAAAGAAGTATTTGGTCAATAACAAAGCTTCAACTCAGTACTTTGTAACATAATCTTTGTTGGCAATGACAGAGCTCAAATGTTTCCTGTAAGTCTTCGCCAGGTTTGCACACAGTGTAGCTGGTATTTTGGCCCATTCCTCCATGCAGATCTCCTCGAGAGCAGTGGTGTTTTGGGGCTGTCGCTGAGCAACATGGACTTTCAACTCCCTCAACAAATTTTCTATGGGGTTGAGGTCTGGAGACTGGCTTGGACACTCCAGGACCTTGAAATGCTTTTTACGGAGCCATTCCTTTGTTGCCCGAGCGGTGTGTTTGGGATCATTGTCATGCTGGAAGACCCAGCCATGTTGCATCTTCAATGCTCTAACTGATGGAAGGAGGTTTTGGCTCAAAATCTCACGATACATGGCCCCGTTCATTCTTCCCTTAACACAGATCAGTCGTCCTGTCCCCTTTGCAGAAAAACAGCCCCAAAGCATATTTCCACCCCCATGCTTCACATTAGATATGGTGTTCTTGGGATGCAACTCAGCATTCGTCGACCTCCAAACATGATGAGTTGACTTTTTACTAAAAATTTCCATTTTGGTTTCATGTGACCACATGATATTCTCCCAATCCTCTTCTGGATCATCCATATGCTCTCTGGCAAACTTCAGACGAGCCTGGACATGTACTGGCTTAAGAAGGGGGAGACGCCTGACACTGCAGGATTTGAGTCCCTCTCTGCGTAGTGTGTAGCCTTTGTTACTTTGGTCCCAGCTCTCTGCAGGTCATTCATCAGGTCCCTCCGTGTAGTTCTGGGATTTTTGCTCACTGTTCTCATGATCACTTTGATCCCACGGGATGAGATCTTGCGTGGAGCCCCAGATCGAGGGAGATTATCAATGGTCTTGTATGTCTTCCATTTTCTTACAATTGCTCTCACAGTTGATTTATTCACACCAACCTGCTTGCCAATTGTAGATTCACTCTTCCCAGCCTGGTGCATATCTACAATTTTCTTCCTGGTGTCCTTCAACGGCTCTTTGGTCTTGGCCATGGTTGAGTTTGGAGTCTGACTGTTTGAGGCTGTGGTCAGGTGTCTTTTATACAGATAAGTTCAAACAGGTGCCAGTAATACAGGTAACAAGTGGAGGACAGAAGAGCTTCTTAAAGAAGAAGTTACAGGTCTGTGAGAGCCAGAAATCTTGCTTGTTTGTGGGTGACCAAATACTTATTTTCCACTGTTATTTACAAATAAATTCTTTAAAAAATCCTACAATTTGATTTCCTGGATTTTTTTTTCTCATTTTGTCTCTCATAGTTGAAGTGTACCTATGATGAAAATTACAGACCTCTGTCATCTTTCTAAGTCGGAGAACTTGCACAATCAGGGGCTGACTAAATACTTTTTTGCCCCACTGTACTTTAGTCACCTTTATTTAATGTAAAAAAAAAAAAACATTCCTTACTACTGTACAACTCTTGCTGCTGCAACACGTGATTTCTCCTGCTGTGGAATCAATAAAGTTTATCTTATCAATTAAGCTGTATAAACATCTCAAGGATGATCAGTGGATACAGGATGCACCTGAACTCAATTTTGAGCTTCATAGCAAAGGCTGTGAATACTTATGTACATGTGATTTCTTAGTTTTTATTATTATCTTTAATAAATTTGCAAAAATCTTAAAAAAAAACCAAACATTTTTTCACATTGTCATTATGGGGTATTGTGTGTAGAATTTGAATTTACTCCATTTTGGAATAAGGCTGTAACATAAAATGTGGAAAGACTAAAGTGCTCTGAATACTGTCCTGATGCATTGTATATGAACAGTTCAGTATTATATTTAGGCTGCTTTTTCACCAAAGTGCTGCTACTGCTTAAAGTAAAAAAAAAAAATCTAAATGTGAGGGTGAGAATAGATCATTTACTGAAATGTTCTAAATTGTGTTTGTAGTGTTTTTAAACAACTGTCTTTTGTTAAATGTGAATAAAAATACACAAAGTAGGAAATAAACTCTCCTATCTCTCCCAAACAATATACAGTTCATCATCTTCTGGCAGCTGTTTATTGTGTTTTGTTGACACCCTGAAGTTTCAATGAGAAAGCAGAAAACAACTTAGTTCAGGACGCTGTTGTGAGAATAATGTCCATATAGCTCACACGTTTATTCTTCACGTTTCTTTAACCTGTCTGACATCATAAACAGTGAATAAAGCAGGTGCATATAAAACATTTTATTTTATCTACTAAGACGAAGGCAAACAATGTGAGATCAGCCATCAGTTCATGGATGCAAAGTGATCTTGAATTTGCCCAGCTTGACAGCTGTGTCTTTCTTGCAGGTGCCGGCAGATCCAGTCAGACAGTAAATCAGTCAGCCAGCCAGATGCATGCAAACTCAAACGCACCTAACTGGCCTTTTCGACGTATCCAGCGTATTCCCCAAATTTTCACAAGTCATACGCTGGCTAAATCCTCAAGGTATGACAGGGCATAATAATAATAATAATAAAGTTTTGTCAGATTTTTGAGCTAAGCCTAAATGCACATCTGTTTCCAACTCAGGATGAAGTATTTATTAGGAGATGAAGGGGAAAATGAAGCACAAAGACCAAAAATAATTACTGCAGGGAAAAAAATGGAGAAAAAAAAACCCTACATGGAAATGAATAAATGAGAATTTTATATATATATATATATATATATATAAACAATAAAAGCTGTAAAATACATGGATACAGAATATTACTGAAGACTATGACATTAACTGCTTCACTTGCACATACGATGAAAAAAAAATGACAGATCTGGACCACGCAACATGTACAAGCATGACAGACTGAAAATAATCTGGCAGCAACTGTGAGAAAGTGGTGACAATTTCTGCAATGACCATGATAAGTGATACAGAACAGGTGTAAGTAATTGCTGCAGGCGAGAGCAGTAATGAGAGAAGAGGAGGGGATCCTGGCAGAAATGAACATCAGATGAAGATCATGGGAAAGATGAAGGAGGCAACTGGTTTTAAACTGCTGGTCCGCAGCATGAAAATTGCCCATTCCTGAATCAAGTTCAAATTAAAGAGTGATGAAGGACAGCACATGTTTAGGAATTCTTAAAATGAGAGTCATTAGAAAAAGTCAATGGTGAATCAGACAACATAAAATGTCATACACACTTACAGTATGAGTTAGATGTTACACCCCCCCCCCTTAAAAAAAACATTAAAAAAACAAAACAAAACCCCAAAACAAGTAACTCAAAGTTTTAAAGTGAACCTTATTTCAGTTAATCTGGCACATCATAGTATTCAGTAGTACTGCAATAATGACTTATTTTATGTTCTTTGTCAGTGTGCCTCAAAATACATAACATAAAATTAGGTTTGTAAAAAAAAAAGTGTAGTCACAAAAAATGTATATATTTTCCATCTAAGGGTGACAAATGGTGCTTCTAAAATGTTGTATACACTGTCGTTTAAACAACAATTTTCAATAAATTAAATTTAGATTTTGAATAATTTAACATAAAAGCTGTTAATTACAGCTTTAGTTGCACTGAATACCAGGCATAATGATTTCCTGGGTTTCATTTTTAGAACACTGTAAAATTTCCAGGTGTTTAATTTTCTCAGGAGCGCGCGAATGCCTCATCTCGGGTGATGGCAGCCTTAATTAGATGCTGGAACAGCATCCAGCTATTTATGAGCAGATGCTGATTCTAAAATTATGATCCAGAAAGTGTTGTCTGTACTGACGTGTGATTCAGCAGGATGCTGACCTTTGACCTCTGGGTAGTGTGCCAGGTTCAGAGAAATGAGGTGAAAAGCTTCTCTGCCTGGTCAGGCCCAGCACTGGGAGAAAGTGATGGGGATGTGACCTTTGACCCACTGTGTTGCCGCTTCCTTCTGGCTCTGCGGTTCTTAAACCACACCTGAAGACAGAAGAGGAAGGTTTGATTTTCTCCAGCAGTGAAACAATGAAACCAACATTTATGTGTGATGTCACAAGAAATACAACAATATATTTTGTATTTGGATGGAATTATTATTGTGCTTCTATCGATCACATGCTCAATATAGTTTATGGTGACACTTAAAAGACACTCAGATAATGATGTCAGGGCGCTGCCATGCTGGAAGCAACTTGCTCAAGGGCACATTAGTCATGGGAGTGAAAGAGATCAGTGCTCTTCTTTCACCTACCGAACCCAATGTCTGATCAGAGGGATCAAACTGACAACCCTCAGAAGCACGTCTCTAAACTTTACACCACCCTTCCTTGAAACTGATCCATTTATTCAGGCTCCTTGTGGAATTTTATTAAAGTTTTTGTAAACTATATATCGTTAGAAAGCTATCAACAACAAATGTTTCAATTTGTTCAAAGGTTGTTATGGCTGCCATCTTCGATTTCCAATATTGGGAGCCTTCAGAAACTAAGTTTTAACTTTCTTGACTTCTGGTTATTTGTAGGTCAACATCATGGTATGTAGTGAACAAATAACAGCATCATTCTCGGTTTAAGGGTTTATTACAAATTCCAAATATATATATATATATATATACACACACACACACACACCATGGTCAGTGAGAATTCCATGTCTACCTGCCGTGCATTATACGCACATGTAGTTCGGCGAGTTAAGTCACTTATAATCAAAGCAAACTATAAAAGCAAATTATAAGCAAACGAGAAGAACAGCAAAAGCAACGGCATAAAGATTTAACATCGGACGAACTGGACAAGATTGAAGATGGGAAAGAAGAAGAGAACGGTTCTATCCTTGCGGGCTGCTGAGCGCGCCGCATGAAAACAGCAAGCGTAGTTTCTGGACCTGTTGCCAGAGTTTGCCACAGCTCCACACAGCAAATTGGGGCGGTGTGAGTGGCCCGCTGCGGCGCGAGCCCGCAGACTCGGTAAGTGCATCGGAGACAAAACATAAAATAGTCCCAAATACTCACACATTTTTATCAAGTTCTGTTAACTTAAATAAATATTTGTGTGTTAGCTCACTATGTGGGACCATGGTATAAGCGGATTAAACAACTTAAAGCTGTGCATTATACGGTTTGAATGAGTGTTCTAGACTCCGCGTTGTGCATTCAAACCGTATAATGCACGGCTTCTCATTGTTTAATCCTTAGTTTAATAATAGGGTTACAAATATTTAAGTGATTAGTAAGGAAGAAATGCCCACATGGATCAAGTTCCTATGTCCCATAAGTCATTAACATCAGCTAAATGCAATAAAAATAAAAAATGGCAGCACACACTATAGAAGGGCGCAGGTACGGGGCGAAGTGGTGAATTCGAAAGTGAGTTGTGTTGTTTGTCTTTTAAAATCAGCTGGTTTTGTTTTATCTCTAACTTGTTTCTCACAGCTATCATTGCCTGGAACCATGAGATTTATACACCAAGCCATTGTACATTAAATTGACTTTAATGATGAGTCTGACCACTTTGAAAAGTGACCACATTACATACATTTGTATCGAGTTCTGCAAAATTTTCAGCAGCCACAAATGGCCACCAGAGGGCGCACGGGTAAAGTCCGAATCCGCCTATTGCTATTCATCAGCTTCAGTAACTTGTAATTAGTATGTCTGGATCTTTGCACTCCAGAATTCTTATTCAGTCACTTCAATCAGGATTCTCAATCAGTCCGAACCCACTTATTGCTATTCATCAGCTCCAGTAATTTGTAAGTAGTATCTCTGAATCTTTGCACTCCAAAATTCTTATTCAGTCACTTCAATCAGGATCCTAGGTTAACCAGAAGTCCAAAAAGTAAAAAGTTACTTTTTGAAGATTTCCATTTTAGAAATCCAAGATGGCCACCACAACATTGGAAAAAATGGAAACATTGTTTGTTTGTTTTTTTTCATTTCATAAGGTTTCTAAAAATGTATAGTTTTTCAAATCCCCCCCCCCCCCCCCCAATTCTTTTTAAACAAACCTATGAATCATTACAGATTTACCTGAAAATAATAATAAACAAAATTTTAAAATCCAGGTGCTATAAATACTTAATAGAAAAAAGTGCAAATGTTCAGCTATCTACTATCATTAGACTGAAGAACCAATCAACCATGGCCTTGGTGGCCACCAGCACCTTGTGTCTGGCTTGTTGGTACAAGCCCAGGCATGTACCAACATCCCTACTTAATTGAGTGTATTAACGAATAATTGCAAATGATTGTTAAAAGTTTAAAAAGACACCCCAAAATACAAGAGTAACTGGTCCTCACCTGTAGCTAACAAAGATTGCAGGGTGACAATAAAATAGTTTTTTTTTTACAAACTTGCTTATGGAAATGTAGCAGATCCACTCAATGACTGACAGCACTGTGATGCTTGGTCTGTTATTCAGACAAAAGCAGAGGCTTTTTTTTTTTTTTGGAGGACCCATCTTAAAACTAGATCCAGGAATTTTTTTTTAAATATCTGGTTCTGTAATTGTGGACTCTCAAAAGTGTCAACTCAAGTTTGATATAAAATGCTAACACTATGATTTTTTTTTTCTTGTTAAAATGTTCTTGGGAAAAGTAAGGACAGTAAAGGCCTGAAATTTTGCACTTTTCCTGGTAAGATATAGATTTTCCACATGGATTCCCCACCCCGTCCCAAAAATGTGGGCATATATGTGAGATGGTCATGTTGGAAGTTTTCTAAACTTTCATAACTGGAAATGTAATGATCAGTTTAAAAAGTGAACGGCAAACGTCCGCATGCAAAGCAAATTAACTGTGATTTTGGCGCAGGTGGATTTTGGCCCTACCCATTGCTCCAAATTCATCCAAATCGATTATATGATATTTTGAATATTACCTGAACCGACAACACGGAGAAACAACGTGCGCATTTTACCTCATACGTATTTGCACAATTTTCTTTAAACAGAAGTTGGAAAACTTTGCAAAGTTCATCTTCGTGCGGTACGTAAAATGCGTAATAAGTGTGCGCTCTCACCCGCACGGTCTCCTCGCTCAGCCCGGCGGTCCTCGCCACCTCCGCCCTGGCCTCGGGTGTCGGGTAGTCGGTGAGCTGGAAGAGCTTCTCCAGCTGGTTTGTCTGACTGTGAGTGAACACCGTCCTCATCCGAGCCCGCGGACGCGGCTGCGTCTCAGCCTGATAGTAGCCGCAGTAACCAGACAGCTTTTGAGGATCTACAAAAAAGTAATTCAATGAATAAAAAATTGTCATAATAATAATAATAATAATAATAAAACTAACAATAATGATAATGATGATGATGAGTAGTCATATCAAATCAAATCGCACAGTCGCCGCCCTCTGACCTGCGGAGTCCTGGGTGTAGCAGCACCACGTGTTTGGATGAGGATGATCTGTGTGATGGAAAGAAAATCCTCCAGACTGCAGCCACACCGTGGACGCCGGTGGGCCCACGTACACGCGGTCCACGCTCAGTCCGCCGGCAGGGTCCCGGAGCTGTCCATTCGGTGAGAAGCGCGTGACCTGCGGCTTGGGTCCGAGCTGGGAGAGGATGCGATCCACGGTGAAGTCTGACACTCTGCTTCCGGCCATCCTGAGATCCCACAGGGGCAACGTTTCCACAAAGACCTACTGTGTCCCCGGTGTCCACTTTTAAAAGTCGGCCACACACCTGAGTCCTTTGATGTGATAACAAGGATCGTTTGAAGACGAAACTTTAGTCAGACATCAGAAGAAACGGTCCCTTTGATTTGACCTTTAAACCTTTGATGATTTGGGATAATCTGAAGGATTTCACTGAAATCACTTTTCTTCACTCTACTTCTCTGATCCACGAACTTTAACATTATTATTTAATTACTGTGTGACAGAGATGGAGCAAACACTGGAATAAACACTGGGCAAAAACCTTGTGTTTCTGTTTTTATGGTGTTGCTGACTTTTTCAACTTTTGCAAGTAATTGGTAAAAAAAAAAAGAAAAAAAGTCATAGGTTGTTTCTAATGTATGATAATTTATTAAAAGAAACATACCATTTCAGATCAGTAAGAGCATGATTGTAAATGTAAATTTCAAGGTCATAGGTCAAAGTCATGAAAAATCTTGGAAAATTGGATAAATCCCCATTTTTATCATTAAACAAATTTTCAAAAATTCATAATTGTCAAAAACTATCAAATTTCTTTCATATTTGAGAGCATTGTAGGATGGTATCCTTTATCAACTGACAAAGTTTAATCCAGATCTGATCCAGATTACAGATTTTGTGGCCATTTAAATTTAACATTGAAAACCCCAATTCAATTAATATTTTACATTATAGTTTAATCAAATGTGGCCCAATCACTGTCATATTTGAAAGTGAGGTGCAGACTGGCACTCACTGTCGCCTGAGAAAGTTTGATCTGGATAGTGGATTCTGTGTGCGTTTGAATTTAATATTGAAAAGATCATTTGGTGTACATTTCACATTATATTGTAATAAAAAGGCCTCAGTCACTTTCATTTTTCTATTATTGATTTACCTACACCACTAAAATTGCATGGAGGCTCCAATTTCATGCCTGTTTGTCTGTCTTCCAGTTATCAGTCAGAAACAAAGTGCCAAAAAGCAATGACAAATTGTACATAGCAGAGATAAGCAATGTTCTGTGAAAATTATCTCAAAAAGGAATTCAGAAACCAAAAAGGGTGAGAAAAAAACCTGACAACACACCAAAAAAACAAACAAAACAAAACAAAACACTTTGATTCAAGTGCATGAACTAAATACATACTCCTGACATTTGATCACATTTAACTTAACTTATGAAAAGTCACTTCAAACAGGACTTTGACCTTGAAAATTTTTTCAAAGGTAAAAGTTGTGGAATTGTAAAGTAGTGTTGGCGGAGGTTTGCGCTCTACCAGTGCGGCACTCTCGTTTAGTGTCTAATAAATTAGAAGCTTTGCGTTGTATATGCAGCATCTTTGCCTTAAAACAAAGTAAGTCCCTTCAGCTGCTCCCTTGTTTTTACTCAGGGTCGCCACAGCAGATCCAAGCTGGATCTTCAGGTTGATTTGGCACAAGGTTTGTGCCTTTCCTGATGCAATGCCACATTACATGTGTGGCAGGGGTGGAGTTTTACCTTTTTCAAATACATGCATATTACTTCACGGTACTGTATTAGTCATTCACATTGTTATTTTCTACTGGGAACCTGTCTTCTTCCACTTTGTTCTAGAATTTGTATAGTATAGTATAGTCTGGTATATATATATATATATATATATATATATATATATATATATATATATATATATATATATATATATATATATATATATATATATATATATATACATACTCGTATATATAAATTTGCAGATGACACTACTGTGGTTGGGCTGATTCACAACAACGATGAGACGGCCTACAGAGAGGAGGTCCTGAACCTCACTACTTGGTGCTCCCTAAATAACCTGGCACTTAACTCCTCAAAGACAAAGGAGTTGGTGCTAGATTTCAGGCGGAAGAGTGAGGACACCCCCTGCCCTCTTCTCATTCAGGGAGACACCATAGAGAGGGTCAGTGACTTCAAGTTCCTGGGAACATACATTTCTCAGGACCTTACATGGGGCACCAACATCAATGCCCTTGTGAAAAAGGCACAGCAGCGTCTGTAGTTTTTAAGGTCACTGAGGAAGGTCAACCTGTCCCAGGAACTGCTGCTGTCCTTCTGTAGGTGTTCTGTAGAGAGCGTCCTCACCAACAACTTATTGGTGTGGTACAGGAGTTGCTCTCAGGCTGACAAGAAGGCTCTGGAGAGAAGAAGTCAGCACAGAACATCATAGGAGCGCAGCTATCCTCTCTGTCAGACATCTATAACACCAGATGTATGCGCAGGGCCAGAAGCATCAGTTTCGATGGTTCACACCCCGGGCACAGCCTGTTCTCACTGCTACCCTCAGGAAAGAGGTACCGGTCCATCAAGGCCCGCAAATCCAGACTCACCAACATGTTCTACCCAAGTGCAATACGGGTATTGAATGCACATCCTACAGTTGGCTGACTTATATATACCTACTGGCTCCTTTGTAAAACACATGTATATATTGTTATTTGTCTTTTTATATTTACTCTTTTACACCTTTGCACTATGGGAGTTGTCTTTTAATTTCACTGTACCTTGTGTATAATGACAATAAAAAGCATTCTATTCTATTCTATATATATATATATACATTTATTTTTCATGTCATTTTGCACACATAAATATTAAAATAGCATTATTTTTTGATATAAAAGCATATTGTATCCATAATGTTACCTTCAAGTTAAAACTCAGCCAAATATTTGTTTTAGGGGTTTAAATGGAAAAAGTGAACATGCAGTTGTCAGAAGAAAAAACTACAGACCTAAAAAAAAATTAACTTATAAAGGTTCTCCGTTAAGCACCTGTGGCAAGTGCCAAAAAAGGATACTTCTTTGAAGCGTTATGTAAATGTAAACACACAAAGGATTCAGAATTCAAAAAATAAATATTTTCTAGTTTTGTTATGATGATGACGATGATGAGTGCTGTAACATAACATAACAACACAACATAACACAACATAACATAACATTTACTGTGTGATAAAAAGTTTGTACAAATAGTACATAAAAGCACACATCAAAAGTTAAAATCCGTAATAATAATTAAAACCGCAGTAGTACGAATTGCACAAACACACATCCAAAGTTAAAATAATAATAATAAAAAAAACATAAAATACAATTAATACAATAGCACATAAAAGCACACCTCCTAAGCTAAAAACTATAACAATACCTAAAATACATAATAATACGTTACATAATGTAACGTCAATCCTTTAACCTTGTGATCGGCTGGTTAAAATTATTTTCTGGATTCATCACTTGCAGTATATTTTGGCGATGACCAGTAGGTGTCGCCATACTCCAGGTTGTGTTGGCTGAACAATCACAATATGAAAAAAAAAAACCCCTTCATATAACCTAAATGAATCATATATGGAAAGAGGGATCTTGTATGGGGGTTGTTATTGTTTGTTTTGTTTCTTAAATGAACATCACCGAAATGAACAAATAAAGTGGGAATAGTGCTATTTTCCTTTTAAGTGTTATACTCCAATAGTGAAAAGGTCAAATAAAAAGATAATATGATCACAAAATGCTGGCGGAGAGTTATGCTGCCATTGTAAAGCCTACACAAATGATCTTTTTAGTTTTATTATTTATTCTTTTATTTTTAACCAACCCTTTTCAGAATGTTACACGTTTATAACATGAAAATAAAAATATAAAGCCAAGTTTTAAAAGAATATTTTATATTTTGGAAGAGATAATGCAATTATATAGATAGGCACGTGTAAAAATATAATAGTAATAATAATAATAATAATAATAATAATAATAATGTATTTATTTATCTAGCACTTTAAGGAGAAAATTTAGGAAGTGCTTTACATCATAAAATAGATTTAAAAAACAGTTCATATAAAATATCAAATAAAAATTTAAACAACAAATCAAATTCTGAGGAACAATACAACTACCGATAAACCAAAGAAAATAAATACGTTTTAAGATGTGCCTTAAAAGATTGGGCTGAATGGGACTCTCTGATGTCAACAGGCAAACTGTTCCACAGCATAAGAGCACAGTAAACAAAAATTTGGTGACATCTTTTTAACCCTGGGAACACAGAGTAAAACTGCATCCTGTGATCATAGGTCACGAAAAGGCAAATAAGGTTTCACAAGTTCAGCAAGACCATTTAGAGCCTTATAACACAGTAGCAAGATCTCAAAATAAACTTTTAAACTAAGAGGAAGCCAGTGAAGGGGAGCCAAAACAGATGTAATGTGGTCAAATTTTGTTTTAGTCAAGATTCTAGCAGCAGAATTCTGAACCATATGAAGTCATCCAATGCTCGTTAGTGGCAATCCAGAAAACGGCACATTGCAATCGTCAATTCTGGAAGACACAAAGGTATGAATCAAAGTTTCCATCCACTATTGACGAGATATGTCTATTCACTGCAATATTTTGCAAATGAAAATGGGCCATCCTGACAACCTCCTTAATGTGTAGACCAAACAACAATGTTGGACACACCAAAAATTTTTGACAGTCTCATTGTGATGAATCACACACTCTCCCAGAGATAGTGATCATAAAGATCTTGCAATCTGACAGGACCATCAACAATCATCTCAGTCTTACTGGTGTTCAAATGCTGGAAATTAGAAGACACCCAGTTTTTCCATTGCAGCCAAGCAAGACTTCAGTTTTGCAATCTGAAAGACATTACCTACAGAGAAAAGCATATAC
Source organism: Thalassophryne amazonica (assembly GCF_902500255.1). NCBI lineage: Eukaryota > Metazoa > Chordata > Actinopteri > Batrachoidiformes > Batrachoididae > Thalassophryne > Thalassophryne amazonica. The sequence continues at coordinate 87,448,590 of NC_047106.1, read as the reverse complement.
ATCTGCAGATCATCAGCGTAGCAATGAAATTTAATTCCATGGCTTCATATAATTTGACTAAGAGTTGCAACATAATGAGAGAAAAATAGTGGACCAAGAATGGAACCTTGAGGTCCCCCATATTTCATAGGTGAGAAGTGTAACATTGAGTTAAGTATCATCTCAGCCATGGAAACACCTGTCCAGAGATACTGAAATAATTCTCAATTCTCTCCAACAAAATACTATGATCAACTGTATCAAAAGCTGCGCTCATGTGAAGCAACAGCAGCACCAAACTGGAATCCACATCCATATACAACCCCAATTCCAGTGAAGTTGGGACTTTGTGTAAAATGTAAATTAAAAACAGAATACAATGATTTGCAAATCCTCTTCAACCTATATTCATCTGAATACACCACAAAGACAAGATATTTAATGTTCAAACTGATAAACTTTATTGTTTTTGTGCAAATATTTGCTCATTTTGAAATGGATGCCTGCAAAACATTTCAAAAAAGCTGGGACAGTGGTATGTTTACCACTGTGTTACATCACCTTTCCTTCTAACAACACTCAATAAATGTTTTGGGAACTGAGGACACTAATTGTTGAAGCTTTGTAGGTGGAATTCTTTCCCATTCTTGCTTGATGTATGACTTCAGTTGTTCAACAGTCCGGGGTCTCCATTGTCGTATTTTGCACTTCATAATGTGCCTGTTGTGAAAGTGTAGGAACACGGACCCACAACAGGGGGCGCAAATGAACGGACAATGGAGGAAGTCAAATAACACTTTACTGTTGTGAATAAGCACAACAAACACGGCAAATTACAATAGTAGACAATGAAGTCAAATCACAAAATGTGTCACGTGGGCAGGCTCGAAGATAAGGGACGTCTGTCCAAAGCAGAACCAGAACCACACAATTTCCTCCGCCACCGAACCCCGGGAATACTGGAGCCGCCAAGTCCCGAACTCCCAGGTGGCCACTGCCTCCGCTTGTCGGATCTGGTACTGCTGGCGAGGAACAAAAACAGTTAGATGTGGGTGCGTTTGCACCCAGCAACACGTATGGTGGGAAAACCACCTCCACCTCTCGTCAGGAAAAAACTGGTAAGTGCAGAGTGTGAGTACTTATCCAAGAGGTAGAAAAACAGTCCAATACAGTCTCCAGCTGTAATACTCACTATCTGCTATCCAACACACAAGCAACAAGGTATTATTGTCAGAAAGACAACACAGTTGGCTGAGTACGTTACCTCCTCGGTAGAGCGATATCTCGGCAAAGAGGTGGAGATGTCGTCTTGCTGATATACCACTGAAGATCAGATGATTGGTGACAGCTGTCGTAGGTGATAAGTGACAGCTGTCACCCCGGCTGCTCCTGTGAGGCGGCAGCGCCCTCTGGTGCCTGGAACCCGCACTCCAGGCAGGGTGCCCTCTGGTGGTGGTGGGCCAGCAGTACCTCCTCTTCAGCGGCCCACACAACAGTGCGACACATTTTCAATGGGCGACAGGCAGGGCAGTCTAGTACACGCACTCTTTTACTACAAGACTACAAGACTAAAAGACGAGCTGCTGCTCGTCTTTTAACAAACACTTTTAGACGTGAGCATATTATGCCCATCCTGTACTCACTCCACTGGCTTCCAGTTCATTTTAGAATTGATTTAAAAATTTTAATGTTTGTTTTTAAAGCTATTTATGGCCTTGCACCTCCCTACTTGTCTGAAATTTTAACTTTGCGCACCTACAGTAGGACATTAAGGGCGTCTGGCCAGCTTTACTTAGATGTTCCAAGTTCAAGATATAAACGCTGGAGTGATCATGCTTTTGCGGTAGCTGGCCCCAGACTGTGGAATGAGCTACCTCTTGAGTTATGTACTATTCCTGACCTAGCACTTTTTAAATCTAAGTTAAAGACTTATTTATTTAAACTGGCTTTTAACACTTAGTGGGGAGGTGACATGTTCTGTTATTTTTATGTTCTTTTTTATGTGTTGTTTTAAAATTTTATTCTATATGTGTTTTATTTTTGTGAATTTGTGTTTTTAATGTTAAGCACTTTGGACACCAGTCTGTGCTGTAAGGTGCTTTATAAATAAATGTTGATTGAAAAATAAATGTTGATTACAAAGCCATGCTGTTGTAACATGTGCAGAATGTGGCTTGGCATTGTCTTGCTGAAATAAGCAGGGACGTCCCTGAAAAAGACGTTGCTTGGATGGCAGCATGTGTTGCTCCAAAACCTGGATGTACCTTTCAGCATTGATGGTGCCACCACAGATGTGTAAGTTGCCCATGTCATACATGTCACACCCATGTCACACCCCCATACCATCACAGATGCTGGCTTTTGAACTTTGTGTGCTGGTAACAATCTGGATGGTCTTTTTTGTCTTTTGTCCAGAGGACACAACGTCCATGATTTCCTAAAACAATTTGAAATGTGGACTCATCAGACCACAGCACACTTTTCCACTTTGCATCTGTCCATTTCAAATGAGCTCAGGCCCAGAGAAGGCGGCGGCGTTTCTGGATGTTGTTAATGTATGGCTTTTGCTTTGCATGGTAGAGTTTTAACTTGCACTTGTAGATGTAGCGACGGACTGTGTTAACTGGTTTTCTGAAGTGTTCCTGAGCCCACGTGGTAAGATCCTTTACACAATGATGTCAGTTTTTAATGCAATGCCGCCTGAGGGATCGAAGGTCATGGGCATTCAATGTTGGTTTTCGGGCTTGCCGCTTATGTGTAGAAAGTTCTCCAGATTCTCTGAATCGTCTGATTATATTATGGACCGTAGATGATGTAATCGCTAAATTCCTTGCAACTGAACATTGAGAAACATTGTTCTTAAACTGTTGGACTATTTTTTTCACGCAGTTGTTCACAAAGTGGTGATCCTCGCTCCCCCTTTGCTTGTGAACGGCCAAGCCTTTTTGGGATGCTCCTTTTATACCCAGTCATGACACTTACTTGTTTCCAATTAACCTGTTCACCTGTGGAATGCTCCAAACAAGTGTTCTTTGAGCATTCATCAACTTTCCCAGTCTTTTGTCCCAACTTTTTTGAAATGTGTTGCAGGCATCCATTTCAAAATGAGTAAATATTTACACAAAAACAAAGAAAAGTCTATCAGTTTGAACATTAAATATCTTGTCTTTGTGGTGTATTCAATTGAATATAGGTTGAAGAGGATTTGTAAATCATTGTATTCTGTTTTTATTTAAATTTCATACAACATCCCAACTTCAATGGAATTGGGGCTGTAAATAAATTCACCACCCCTGTAAGTGCTGTCTCTGCTGAATGATGACCCCTAAAAACTGACTGTGGTGGCTCAAAAAGATTAATCTCAGAGAGAAATTGATTAGCAACCACCTTTTTGAGCACTTATATATATATATATATATATATATATATATATATATATATATATATATACGAGGGCTGTCAATAAAGTTACGGTCCTTTTTATTTTTTTCAAAAACTATATGGATTTCATTCATATGTTTTTACGTCAGACATGCTTGAACCCTCGTGCGCGTGCGTGAGTTTTTCCACGCCTGTCGGTGACGTCATTCGCCTGTGAGCACTCCTTGTGGGAGGAGTCGTCCAGCCCCTCGTCGGAATTCCTTTGTCTGAGAAGTTGCTGAGAGACTGGCGCGTTGTTTGATCAAAATTTTTTCTAAACCTGTGAGACACATCGAAGTGGACACGGTTCGAAAAATTAAGCTGGTTTTCAGTGAAAATTTTAACGGCTGATGAGAGATTTTGAGGTGATTCTGTCGCTTTAAGGACTTTTCACGGTGCGAGACGTCGCTCAGCGCTCTCAGCCGCCGTCGTCAGCCTGTTCAAGCTGAAAACATCCACATTTCAGGCTCTATTGATCCAGGACGTCGTGAGAGAACAGAGAAGTTTCAGAAGAAGTCGGTTTCAGCATTTTATCCGGATATTCCACTGTTAAAGGAGATTTTTTTAATGAAAGACGTGCGGACGGGTCCGCGGGTCGGGACGCAGCCGCCGCGACGCTCCGCCACAGGAAAAACACCTCTGTTGAAAGCCTTAAGGACAAGTTGGAACATGTCCTGCCTGTTAAACAATTTCTCATATACTCACTCCACTGAAAGCCATCAAAAGCCGCCTGGATTTTACAAATGGTTATCAACACGGAGGTGTTTTTCCTGTGCCGCCGCACCGCGTCGGCTGCGTCCCGACGCGCGGACCCGTCCGCACGTCTTTCATTAAAAAAATCTCCTTTAACAGTGGAATATCCGGATAAAATGCTGAAACCGACTTCTTCTGAAACTTCTCTGTTCTCTCACGACGTCCTGGATCAATAGAGCCTGAAATGTGGAGGTTTTCAGCTTGAACAGGCTGATGACGCCGCCTGAGAGCGCTGCGCGACGTCTCACACCGTGAAAAGTCCTTAAAGCGACAGAATCACCTCAAAATCTCTCATCAGCTGTTAAAATTTTCACTGAAAACCAGCTTAATTTTTCGAACCGTGTCCACTTCGATGTGTCTCACAGGTTTAGAAAAAATTCTGATCAAACAACGCGCCAGTCTCTCAGCAACTTCTCAGACAAAGGAATTCCGACGAGGGGCTGGACGACTCCTCCCACAAGGAGTGCTCACAGGCGAATGACGTCACCGACAGGCGTGGAAAAACTCACGCATGCGCACGAGGGTTCAAGCATGTCTGACGTAAAAACATATGAATGAAATCCATATAGTTTTTGAAAAAAATAAAAAGGACCGTAACTTTATTGACAGCCCTCGTATATATATATATATATATATATATAAAAAAAAGATAAGTTTGAAATAGGCCAGTAGTTCTGCAACAACCCAGAATACAGACTTGGTTTCTTAAGAAGAGGTTTTCACAGCTGCTTTAAAAAATGCTGGAACAATTCCAGTGGTTCATGATAACATTACAATGTTTAAGAAAAAAGGCACCAAGAAAGACCAGAATTTCTTTACCAGTCTATAAGCAATGAGTCAAGGGTACATGTGGAACACTTGGCTGCCATCACAATTTCAGACAACTTTTCAAAGGAAATGATGTCAAAATAATAATAAAAAAAGAACTTCATTGATATATGTTTTTAAAGAATACCAAAGAGCTCGCTGACAGAGCTGGAAGATTCTGTCTTATCTCTGACCTTTATATTTAAAAAGTCCATAAAATCAGGAGCCAAAAAGTTCGAAAAGCTTCCCAGCTGATGATGGGTATATTTTGCTACGGTGTCAAACAAGATTTTCAAATTATGCTTATTAGTGTTAATTAATTTTGAATAATAATTGTCTTGGCACCTCACAGAGCATATTTGTACTCAGCCAGACAATCATGCCATCCACAGCAAGCCTTATCCAACCTTGAACAACACCATATATGCTGCAACCTCCTACATTTGCATTGAAGGACACAGAGATAAATCAGTAATCCATAGCATTTTGCTTTGTAGATGTCTCTTTAGGTTCATAGGTACAACCATGTACAGCACACCTCACAATGCTCTCAACAATGCTGTCCAAGGAACTATCCCCACAAGAAATCTGCTCAAGGACCACAGGTACTCTCGCACCAAGTTCCATTTGGGCTGTGGGTCCATTAAATCAAGTCAATGAGATAATATCACCAATCCTTGGACAGGAGAGTGAAATAAAATCTCCTGATTGACAGCTGCATTGACCTTGGACTTGATAAAATGCAGTGGACCAGGACCAGCAGATGACATGGCACCTCAAATCATCACAGATGGGAAACTCCACGCTGGACTGCAAGCAACTTGGATTCTGTGACTCTACACTTTTTCTGCAGACTCCAAGACCTTGATTTCCAAATTGAATTCAAAATTTACTTTCATCTGAAAAGAGGACTTTGAACTCCAGTTCTTTTTCTCTTTAGCCCACGTAAGATGCTCCTGACTTTGTCTCTGGGTCAGGAATGGCTTGACATTAGGAATTCGGCACTTGGAGTCCATTTCCTGAGCTTATATGTGCGTGAGTGTCTTCTGGACAACTGCAATGTCAGCAGTCTTCCCCATGACTGTAACTGTATTTACTGAAACAGACTCAGAATCAAGGTATTTATACTGCATAAATAGTGAGGTATTCAAACTTGAAATGAAATATTCTGTCTTGAGATATGTTTTTCTTTTGTTTTCTTTTTTGAGCGTAGCTGTCATAATTATCTAAATCAAAATGAAAAAGAAAGAGCTTGAAGTAATTTAGTTTATATATAATGAGTTTAGAATATATAGTTTTCACTTTCTGAAATAACTTTTTCATGATATTCCAATTCATTAAGATGCATCTGTAAAGCATATCAACCTGTCCAACACAGTTACAAATCCTTAAAAGTCTCTCTTGTACTTTCCTACAGTAATATTTGAGGCATATTACAGTGAAACCAGTGTTTTTGTACATTAATGGAGCTTTGATCTGCAGCCCAGCATCATACAAAGCTGTGTGTATGAAAAGATCAAAGCATAAAACTGCACAAGTTAATGAGCTTTTCTCACTTTATTGTGGTTTAAATTTTTTTCCTTCAAATCTTCCACCAGGATACCTTCAATGTGACAACCTGCAGGGATTTACACACTCTATGAAACCATTTAAAATGCAATAAATAAAGAAATAAATACTTTAGGCTGTAAGAGTCTGTGAATAAGTAAAATAATAAGGTTCCTTTATGTGACATATTAATTTGTTAGTTAAAAAAACGGTGATGTTACTATAAAACAACAAAAGAGTTTCCTTTAAACTCACTGGATTATCAAAATAAACATGTTTCTTCCCAGGTGATTTTGCCACTGATGAGAAAACTAAGTAATTAAGTTTCACTTTGTATTCTCTGTCTTTAGATGTTTATTTGTTACAACAGTAAGCTGTTATTGTGTGCTGATTGTATTCAGTGATGTGAGCTCAGTCTGACTTCTGAGGGCCAATCAATATATGGTTAATTGCAGATTAGTCAGTGTCCTCTCTTTGAACTCTTTGTGATCTGAGTGATAAATAACAGACACGAAAAACACAAAAAGCACAAAAGCAGATCCTCCATCATCATCATCATCATCATCATCATCATCAGTCTGCAGAATAAACACATTGACAGCATGTGACTACTTGCACATGTACTGTGTGGGATAAAACATAAAAAGCATCCGAATAGGAAACTTGAGGGGTCGAAGTCCTGCAGTCTCCTCTAAACTATACACCATAAAGATTTTAAACTTCACTTCATTGTAGGACCACGCCGGTTTGAAAATACAGTTTTGGTGCAGACCCATATAAAGATCAAGATTTGGACCAAAATACACTTATGGATAGACAGTCAGGGGAACCTCACCTTTGCTTCAGTATGTGACCTTTAATCCAGATCAATGGGCTGTGATCCTGATGGGTGAACTTTGATCCTGACCACAGAGCGGTGATCCTCGTTGCTGAACTTTGATCTTGATCACTATGGTTTGATCCTTGTTGTTTAACTTTGTTACTGATCACTGAGTTGGGACCCTGATTGCTTAACTTTGATCCTAATCGCAGAGCTGGAATCGTGATTACTAAATGTTGACTATGATTGCTGAACTTTGATCCCGATCACCGAGTGGTGATCGTCATTGCTAAACGTTAGTCCTGATCACAGAACTGTGATCCTCATTGCTGAAATTTGATCCTGATCACTCAACTTTGAACCTGATCAAGTGAGTAATCACTGAACTTTGATTCTGAAACCGAGCAGTGATCCTGATCACTGAACTTTGATAGTGCACCTGACCTCTCAATATAAAAGTCACTTTGGCTTCCTTCCTTTTCCACTCAGTATTGTTATAGCAGATCTGCAAGTTTTACACTGGATGTCCTTCCTGATACAACTCCACATTAGGTGGACAATGGGCAGGGGCGGCCTTGAACCAGGAACCTGCCACACTGGAAACAAGTGCACTTAAGCACTTGGCCACCACCTGACCTCTGAATATGATGCTCAAAAATTTAGACCCCCCCCTCCCCTTTATAAGTGTACATACTATAAAACTGACAGTGTGCCGCTAGCCCTTCTGATATGGAACATAATGGAGTTAGCTCTGTGTGTAGTATGGTGCCATGATGATGTGTTCTGTAGCACCAGGTACTCCGGTGTTGTCTCATTTCGGGCCACCTCGGCGTATGCTGTTGCTTTTACTGTACAGTTTACACATTCTGTATACACTTGCACTTTGATGTGGTCTCTCATTTGTTTGAATATCATTTTGGCTCACCATCAGCTGCTGACTCACTCACGTCAGATGTGTTGAACTAAAACACATCAGACATTTTTTGTCTCGTACAGCTCTCACTGTCTCGACTCTAGCTGCATGAGTCAGCAGAACATCTCGGAGCTGAACCCGTCCCCTCGCCTGTCTGCCTCTGTGCTGTAGCTGGGTGCGAAGCATGCACTCACACCACTCTATGGAACACTTCTATTTGTCTTTTGAATGTTTATGCACTTGTTGATTGTGTTTTGGCAGCGTTGTCTCTGCTCTGCACTGCATTTTAATGTGCTTTGGGTCTCAGTACTCTTGTCCACTTGATTGAAATACTCTCAAAGCTCTGATTTGACTGGTTGGCTTCCGTACTACTGAGTCACGCTGTGTGCTGGGACTCACACTTGGACGAGCGTCAACAGTGTCCAAAGTGACTTTTGTTTAGTGTCACAGCTGTTTTTCAACCTTCTTTTAACTTTCAAGCGGCCAAGCTAATTTAGCTACCGAAATGACGAAGCGGGGTAATTTATGACCCCACTATATTTTATACATGAATGTTTTTTCTTAATCTTTTCTTTAGAATACCTAAACTGTGTTGTGTGGGCCGCCGAAGAGGAGGTACTGCTGGCCCACCACCAGAGGGCGCCCTGCCTGTAGTGGGTTTCAGGCACCAGAGGGCGCAGTGGTCTGGTTGGATCACCAGGTGCACCTGAGCTGTCAGCTGTCATCCATCACCTCATCATTCAATCCATAAAAGCCTGGGAGAGACACCATAACTCTGCCGAGTTATCAGCTTACCACGCAGGTAAACCAACTCAGCCGTTTTGTGCCGTACGCACGTTTTTGCTTCTGAACTCTTTACAGTCGTAACCTTGTGTATACTTGCAGCTTGGAGCTGGTTTTGTGGAAGTTTGGAGGACCTGGCGTTTCCACTCCTCACTTTCCTAAGTATTACATTAGGCACTGCACGTACTCAGTTTTCCTGCTCTCTGGGAGTGGAGGATTTTCCCTCAGGAAGGAACTGTGTTTTTGCTGACTGTTTGCTGGGTGTACACATACCCACCTTAACCTGTGTTTGTTCCTGCCAGCAGTACCGGGTCTGACAGCTGGAGCGGTGACCGCCTGGGGATTCAGGACTTGGCGGCTCTGGTGTGTTGCAGGTCTCCGTTGGCGGTAGAACTTCGTGGGTCCCGGCTCTTCTCTGGATAGGCGTCTCCTACCTTCGGGCCTGTCCACGTGTCACCATTTTCGTTGTTAATTGGACTCAGCACATTTGCTTTTGTGTTGCACTTTTGCATAATAAATTGTCATTTATTTTTAATCCTATTGACCGTTCATTTACGCCCCCTAGCGTGGGTCCGTGCATTTCACTTTCCCAACAAACTGCTTCCTTTGTCTGTCAGACATTTTCAAATGCTGTAATGTAACTATTTTCAGCCATTTTTAATGCTAAAAAAGACTAACTGGATGTTGCCACATCGTGCCTCAAGGGTTATTCCTGGTGGATTCTAGATGATGTCCTGCATGAGACACCGATCTAGAGGAGGAGTGTTTCTTTCTCATATGGCTCCATTTTTGCCTGGGTACGGCCTGTAAACCCTGTCCTGATCAGGAGGACTGTTTCCTACAGACTGATCATCAGGTAGGCCAACTGGGGAGCAGTTGTTGGCCCCTTTTATTGCTCACCTGGAGTGAGATCTTTGTTGTCTTTGGTAACCAAGCATTTGGTACCATCCAATACCTATGCATTTATGGCATTTAAATCTAAAATTTTGTGAAGTTATCTTTATTAGTTAAAAAAGTTATAGAACTTTGTTAAGCCCACTGTCTTTTGTGAATTTCTACATCTGAAAATACAAAAACAGAAATCCTGGTGGTTAATATCTGCTTTTCCCTGTTGAAAATGGCCAACTGCCAGATTATTGAACATTAGAAACTTGTGACACAGGACGCATTGTTTAGAGTGATCACACAGTTTTTCTGGAAACCGTTGTGACAGTCCTGTTGTACTGTCATATGTAATGAGAAATTCCTGTGTTTTTGGCCTTTTATTTAATTTATCAGGAGACCATAAACACACCTACGAGTATACCATGAACTTTACTATACATAGCTTTTGCTGCAGCGGGAGTGTTATCCCATCACCCTGACCTCTGTAGTGATCAATCAATCAATCAATCAATCAATCAATCAATTTTTTTATATAGCGCCAAATCACAACAAACAGTTGCCCCAAGGCGCTTTATATTATAATACAAGGCCATACAATATAAATCAGAGATATGCAACTTACATTTGAAAATAAATGAGAGTTTTGTATGTTTGAAACTCAGAGCGAATCAGAGATCAAACCTATCCACCCTTTGGAAAACCCATTCTACTGTCTGATGCACAGGTCCTTTCCTTATGTCACCATCTAAAAAATGTATATAAATTACTATAAATTTGTGAAACTTTCCAGCTTTCAAGAAAGAAGGACATATGATATAAGGTGAGTAGTTTGGTACTCAGAATATTGTGCCTATGGTAGAAAGTGTGTTTTGATATTTACGAATTTTGGGGGGGGGGGTGGAGGAGTGATAACTGGTTTTAGTACATCTTGTTGAAAGCAGTAAGAGTTACTGGCTAGGCTGGTTAATTAACCAACAACAACAACAACAATAATGCCCTGCGCTAGACCTGTCCAGGGTGTACCCTGCATCGCACCCAATGACCACTGAGATAGGCTCGAGCCCTGCGTGACCCTTAACTGGAATAAGTGGGTTTAGAAAATGGATGGAATAGTAACTTTGTATGTGTAAAGCCTTTTCTACATGTGAAAGTTCAAAGTGCTTAATAACACAAGACATTAAAAATAAAAATTTGCATTATAAAAGTGCACAGTTAAAAAAAAGAAACAGCTGCAGTCAAGAATAAGATAAAATTTAATCCCAATCAAACATGATCATATCCAGATAAAAGAAATAATCCATATGCTAGTTGTAGCTATCAGTAAAAAGTTTTAACAGGTAGACTAGTCTCAATCACCCAGGACCCACTTTTTTTTTGTTTTTTAACTCTGTCCACTAAAAAGAAGGTATGGATCTAAGCACGTTTGCTGATTGTGAAGTGTTGAGGATTCTATCCTGTTCAAATCTGACCATCAGGCACTGACTGGCTGAGAGTTGTCACACAAGGATGGTGGTGTTGAAGACCTTCAAGCGGCTTGTCCTCACACACCTCAAGGCCATCTCTAACCCCCAACTGGATCCCCTGCAATTTATCTACAGAGCCAACAGGTCAGTAGATGACGCTCTTAACACGGCCCTCCACCTCATCCTCCAGCATCTGGATTCCCCAGGAACGTACAACCGGATTCTGTTTGTGGACTTCAGCTCTGCTTTCAATATGATCATCTCGGCCCTGCTGCAGGCTCTCTCAGCTTGGTGTGCCCAACTCCACCTGCAGGTGGATCACTGACTTCCTGTACAACAAGAGGCAGCATGTGAAGCTAGGAGGACACGTCTCTGACACACGGTCCATCAGTACTGGATCCTCCGAAGGCTGCGTTCTTTCTCCTCTATTCTTCTCCCTGTACACCAACAGCTGCACCACCAGTCACCAGACTGTAAAGCTCCTGACGTTCGCAGATGATACAACCCTCATCAGACTCATCTCTGATGGGGACGAGTGCAAACAGAACAATCTGGAGCTCAACGCCCTCAAGACAGTGGAGATGGCTGTTGACTTCAGGAAAAACCCAGTCCTGGCCAACCCCATCACCCTGTGTGATTCCCCAGTCGTCGTTGTAGAATCCTTCCATTACCTGGGGATCACCATCACCCAGGACCTCAAATGGGAGCTGAACGTCAGCTCTTTCATCAAGAGAGCACAACAGAGGATGTACTTTCTGTGGCAGCTGAGGAAGTTCAACCTGCCCCTCAAAATAATGATGGTGAACTTCTACACTCCCATCACTGAGTCCATCATCTTCTCCTCCATCACCATCTGGTACACTGCTGTCACTGCTCAGGACAGGAACAGACTGCAGCGTATCAACCATGCAGCAGAGAAGGTGATCGACTGCAATCTGCCATCCCTACAGGACCTGTACACCTCCAGGACCATGAGGCGAGCAAGGAAGATAGCGGCCAATCCCTCTCACCCAGGACACAAACTTTTTGTCACCCTCCCCTCTTGGATTTGGATTTTAGTCCATCAGGAGTAAAATCTTAAGACACAAAACAGCTTTCCATCTGCAGATAGACAAAAAGCCCACTCTGATTGAAAATGAATGGCAAAGTCTCCGCTTGCTGCCGCTTATAGCTAAAGTGATCGTAGGGTAAAACATGGACAAGACAACTAAATTGCTGTGGCAGAGGCTGTTGTATGCAGATCTGTTACAAGTATTAAAAGAGTCAAGGTGAGCCACCAAGTTGCACTCGGTGTGCAGTTGTGCCACTTTCATGGCGGCACACAAAGAACAGTGTGTGAATGTGAGACATCATTGTTAAGAGATAAAGATAAACTTTATTGATCTCATAGCGGAGAAATTCACACGTTATGTCAGCTCTTAAAAAAAAGACACAAGATGGGTGCAAGTAGAGTAAAATGTTCATCAAACAGCATGTGCAAGGATAAGCAATAATAATACTTGTAACAGTACAAGACATAAGATATGAGGTAGAAATAGAATGTATGTGTATATACACACACACACACACACACACACACACATACATGCATATGTATATATACATACACACATACAAACACACCCATGTACATACTTATATATATATATATATATATATATATATATATATATATATATATATATATATATATATGCATATATACACATATGCATACATGCACACACATACCTATATACATATGCATATATAGAAACATGATTGGGATTGAAAAGGAGCTAGGAGTATCTTCTTTACAATATGTGAAAAGGAGTTTAGATGTGGTAAGGTGACATTAGTGCAGGGATTTGTAAACGAGTTGTTATTGCACATGATTTGTGGACATATTATTGCATGTGGTTATTTCACAGTGTTATTGTACTGTCTGTGGACAATAACAGGAAGGACCTGCGGTATCGTTCCTTCTTGCACTGAGGGTGCCTCAGCCTGTCACTGAACGAGCTGGTCAGCTCCACTACAGTCCGGTGCAGAGGGTGAGAGGAGTTGTTCATGATGGATTTGAACTTGGTTAACTCCCTCCTCTCAGGCACCTCCTCCAGAGAGTCCAGAGGACAGCCCAGGACAGAGCTGGACTTCCTGACCATCTGGTTCAGTCTCTTTCTCTCCCGCTGTGTGTTGCCCGGGGCCCAACAGACGACAGCATAGAGGAGAGCTGAGGCTACGATGGCGTCGTAGAAGGTCTTAAGCAGAGGCCTGCTCACGTGCATAAGCTGTAAAGGTGCAAAAGAAATGTAGTCTACAGTACATCTGTCTGTCTGAGACTGTGAAAAATCTTTTCTCTCAAAGGGACGTCCTCACCTTCTGAGGACTGGCATCAAACTGAAAACTATATTTATTTAAATATTGACCCTCTGATGGTTTAATAGTTTCCAAATGAATTGCTTGTAGATTTATTCTTTGGTTTCCATGGCATGGAGCTTTCTAGTATCATCAGGCTATTGTTCACCAGGATGATTTGCAAACAAAAGTAAAATTCACTGAGTTAAACTCAGAGATTGAAGAACAACACAACACGCTGTTGGCTTCCATATTTATGAGATGATGCTGGACAGTGACAGCGTGAAGCTCAACTAAAAAGTAAGCACCCTTCGGCTGCTCCCTTGTTTGCACTCAGGGTCTCCACAGCAAATATAAGGTGGATCTGCATGTTGAATTGGCACAGGTTTTACGCCGGATGCCCTTCCTGATGCAACTCCACATTACATGGAGAAATGTGGGAGGGGTGGGATTTGAACCCGGAACCTGCTGCACTGAAACCAAGCGCATTAACCACTTGACCACCACCCCTACTCAGAAAATCAACTGGCAGAATCGGAGTTCTGACTAGCAGAGACTTCAATTGGAGACTCTAGTCCCACTTCCAAAGACATGCAGGTTGAGTGATTTGGACAATTAAATTGACTGTCAGTGAGTATGTGTTTGTCTGTCTGTATGTGGCCCTGCAGTGGACTGGTGGCCTGTCCATGGTGACCCTGCCTCTCGTCCACTGACAGCCGGTATAGACACCAGCCCCGCTGTGACTCTTAACTGTAATATGCGGGTGGAGAAAATGAATGGTTTTACTCAAAAAGGTTTACTGAACATTTCAGTGTTGTTTATACTCAGCATGATGAATCTCGAGCATGTTGACATGCAGTCAGTTAATATGCTAAATGTCGCATTTAAAAACTACAGTACAGAATTCCAGTACATATTAAAAGCCAACTGGATCTTCAGAACCCAAGAAGGAAAAACTGCATGCAGTTCAGCCTGTGGTCCTACAGGAGGCAATAAAGATGTGCAGAGGCAGCTCTGCTATTACAGTTATGTAACCTTGTGCCGATGCTCCGGATTCCCAGTCATCCCACTCCCTCTTTCTTCAAAAAAAGAAAGAAAGAAAGAAAGAAGCTTTCATCACTTTCTTTCATTCAGCCGTTCTCTTTCACAGGCAGACAGTTCCTTCTCAGTGTGGTTCACACTCTTTTTTCCAACATCTTTTTAATGTGCTTTGAATGATATGTTGCCTAATTCCTTTCATGTTAACCACACAGTAATCTCAAGATAAATGGATAGTTGTCAGACCCTCTGAGGAGTTGCCATTAATTGCATTTATGGACATTAATATTCTGATCACATCTGATTAAGACAATATTTTGAATAAGTCACTGCCATGTAAACAACATTTTCTAATTATCTTAACCCGATTAAGGTCATAATCGGAATAAGCAATAATCTGATTAAGACGTGGAGTATTCCTGTCTTATTCTGTTTGCACTGTAGCCATGTAAACACCTTAATCAGACTATGACGTCCTATTGGAGTTTTAACTGCATTTTGCAACACATACGACACGGGATGTAATGTGGCTGTGAGTCTGTGCTCTGTGACTTGTGAGCACAAATATAAATGCAATACTCTTTAAACAACTCAATGTAAACAGCATAGTCTAAATATGGTTTATGATCCTTTGGTCAGAAAAAGGTCAATAATGGGATTATTGTTGTCCATGTAAACACAGTCACTGACATCTGCTTCTGAGGCTGCACCAGTGCCAAACAGAATGTGAAATATGAAACCGTCGTGGCCCAGTTCCTGTGCTAGGTTGGTTCTGGAAGCATGTGCTTTTTCTGATTATCAGCACATGCACCATACTCCAGAAGGGCCTTTGATCCTGGACAGCAACCACCCAGGTAGACCAGTGATCTAGAGTGCATATGTTACAGCCTTATGCCAAAATGGATTAAATTAATTTTTTCTCTCAAAATTGTACACACAATACCTCATAATGTCAATATGAAAAAGTTTTTTTAATGAGATTTTTGCAAATTTATTAAAAATAAAAACTAAGAAACCACACGTACGTAAGTATTCACAGCCTTTGACATGAAGCTTAAACCCATGTTCAGGTGCATCCTGTTTCCACTGATCATCCTTGAGATGCTTCAACAGCTTAATTGGAGTCCACCTGGGGAAAATTCCAGCCCAGTCTCATTTTTTTTTGTGCTACCGTCACGAAATTAGTCAAATTTTTGTGACGGGGTTTTTTTTTTAACTCACTATTACTAACCCTACTCCTACCCCCGACCCTAACCTTAACCATAACCTAATTCTACTCCTTCCCCCCACCCTAACCACCCCTTACACCCCTTACCCCCCCACCCCACTTCACTTTTAATTTCGTGCACCCATCACGGAATGAATTCGTATGAATTTGTGCTGCCGTGACGAAAATGAGGCCCTTTTTGTCACAATATCATGAACCAGTAGATTAATGTATATTTTGTGCTGCAAAATCACGACTTGCCGTGAGACCAGGTTGAAAATTCAGTTGAATTCAGAGTACAAACCAAGCATGAAGTCAAAGGAATTGTCTGTAGACCTCTGAGACAAGATTGCCTCGGGGCACAAATACTGTGAATACTTATGTACATGTGATTTCTTTTTTTTTTAAATAAATTTTGCAAAAATCTAAGAAAAAACTAAACTTTTTTCACATTGTCATTACGGGGTATAGTGTGTAGAACAAAATATGGAAAAGTGAAGCCCCGTGAATACTTTCCAGATGCACTGTATGTGCCAGCTCTGCACTGGACTGTACCTCATTTTTAGGTCTACACACCCACAAAAGTTAAAATCAATAATTTATGCTCAACACAAATTATTTGTGACATGAAATGGGCAAAGGTTTCTACTAAATTACACATGATCATAGACATTAAAATCTACCTACAGTATCCTGCAGAAGAAAATATGCTCCTGAACATTGTCTCTTAAATGTCAAGTAGTTCAAAATTACTATCTCTCATTTATTACCTCTTTGCTGTTATGAACAATCCAAAGCAATGGATTACCACCATCTGCTCCAGCTTCATTGTCCAGTGACACAAAGAAGGACTTTGTTAAAAAGGAGAGAGGTGCAGTTTGCCAGACGTTACAGGGGAGACTCAAGCGTAGATTTACAGGAATCGCTTTTTGTTTGAAACAGTCCGGCTTTGTTTCCACTTCACCATGAAGCTGTTGTTGGTGAAGCAACAGCCAAAGTTGCCCTGAAGTTTACTTTCACCACAGAAGCTTGTAACTCTTTCAGTGTTGTCATAGATATCTTGTAAGCTTCCCTCACTTGTTGGTGGTTTTATTTAATTTTATTATTTTTAAGGGAGCCTGCTCTAAACAAAATTGCCACACAGTACCACACTGTATATATAGATTGTTGATTGATTTAAATACATTCAAACAGATACTCATTGACTTGGAATAGTTCTTGTATCCCATGATGCACTGAAATAACTTTGCCTATAAAGCTGCTGATTCAGATGTGTTATACTAGTTCTGTTATATTGACTTTTGTTGCATTCAGATTCCACTTTAGGGTCTGTGTTTTCAATGTAGTTTTGAAACAAAATGCAGTTATTGTGAGGTGACACAATAATGAATTATTTGACTTTTAAATGATATTGATATTTTTCTTGTATACTATAAAAATGTTTTAAACAGAAGTTAATGCATTATTTAATGAGAAAAAGATAAACAACTGTAAAATTCCCCAAGTCACATGACTCTATTTGGATCCAGTTCATAATTCATCTTTATATGTCTCTGTAAATATTAGTGATATATGTTTTTCTCCACTTTCCAAATCTACAAAATCTGCATTGTTGTCCGGATCCACACAGTCTCACCTGTTCTTAGATATTAACACTTTCCATGTGCCCTTTTTTTTCAAAAAGGTCTGTGCATTATCGCTTGAGAAATTCACAAAAAATGTTGAAAAAAAGGCCCTCTCTCCAAATGTTTAAAAAAAGTGAAAAACAATAAAATCTGTTTCCTCCACTTTAATCAGATCCTCTCTAAAAGTTTCCTTGTCCATACCCCACTCTTCCATTGAATTTGAAGAAAATCAGTGAGTTAGTTTTTTTTTTCATAATCTTGCTAACAAATAAACAAACAAACAGGCAAACAACATTGAAAACATTAACTCCTTGGTAATTTAAAAAAAGCAATGCTAAAATACTCTCGGCCGTATGAGCATTGTCTTCTTTATAATTTGCAGTTCTTTAATTGGTATCCCAGTGCAAAGTATATATACACACACACACACACACACACACACACACACACACACACACACACACACACACACACACATATATATATATATATATATATATATATATATATATATATATATATATATATATATATATATAGTTATTTACATTAATTATTAAGATCCTAATGTCTTACTTATAATTTGTACATGTTCGATAAAGCCTTTCTATCAATCATAAATAATATTTACATATATGGGCTTTTGACAAGAGTGGAAGTTAGCTTTGAGTTAGCGGATGTTAGCGTCCAGGCTGATGTCTGTGAAATGTCTTGTAAGTCAGTCTGGAGGTGTTATCAGGTTACAAAAATAGCATTTTTGGGTTTAGAAGTTTATTTCTCGATCGCTTTTACAGAACATATGAGAAACATATTATATAAACGCTTTTAGACAGACCCACCACTGACATCACAGTGCTGCTCTACTATGACTGGCTGTCACCTCTGCCACTCAAAAACAAAAAACAGAATAGATTGAAATAGAATGTGACATTTTATCCTCTTGAAATACCTCTTAAAATAGGTCAAGGTTAGCTATCTTTGAACTTCTCCAAGGCCTGTGTCCCAAGAATGTTCCCATTGAATTTGAAGACTCTGCCAGTAACAGGACTGGACTTATACTGAGCACAGACAAACAGACAGACAGACGGACAGACATAGTCTTCGCAATACCCGATGTTCATATTTGATGGCTTTGTGTAATAAAATTTGTGGCTCTGCCTTCGGATTTCGGTGGACCAAAGTTTTACGTATTCTTCATTTACCCACAGCCCATCCATCCACCACACTGCAGGAAAATTACTCGATAAAATCATGAGTAATCCTGCTTGGTGGATTGTAGCTATAAATCATCTTTTCCACCTTTTCTCTGTCTTATGTACACACAATTGTAGAGTGGACATGAACTCACATAGGCATGCATGCTCATGTGCGTGCACACATACACACACTTGCAGCCTGCCTCCTGCCATGATGTTCAGCACCTGAGGCGGTACAGAAATCTTTCTCTGAATAATGCGATATCTCTTCAGGCGCGCTTGATTTAACTCAACTCTACAGGATTATTCCTCCTACAAAGACCTCATATAGATTCAGCAGTCTTTACTCCTCCTGATGAATCAAACACACCCTCAGGTTTCCACAGTGCTGACGCTGAAATCTACCTCCACTTGCAGACATAGATAGAGACACCAGGACAGACACACATTTGGACTTGTTGGAAAACGCCTGGCTTTTCAAAGGTTTCTCAGAACTGACATCATTCAGAATGACAGACAGTCACTGACATTTTCCCCTCTGCTGGTAATAGTATAGGGCTTGCACAACTAACATGTAGATGAGAGGGTGAGTGAGTGAGTGCTTTGTCCATCCCAGCCAGTAAGTGTAAACAATCAATCACACTAGAATTTTGTTTGTTCCCCTAATCCTTTCAGGTCCTTGACCCAATTTCTACCAAACATGGTATGTGGGTGAAGATCAGACCTGGAATTACCTTTGAAGGATTTGTCTTGGTAATGGTTAAGGTCACTGGGTCATAGGTCAAAATTTTATTTTTCAAGCCAATATTGCCCAGATGTGAAAAAAATACCAAAGGTCAGCCCTTGGGGTCATGATCATTAAAGGTCAAAGGTCAAAATTTAAGATTTTACTGGTTTGCATGAAACTTTATATACATTTGGAGGTTGGTTCCAGAATTGCCCAGTGGCTACGGGTGGGGGGAATGAAACACATGCACACGTGTTGTGGGGGGAGCCCACAGTCTGGCACGCCACATGTATACTCGGCAGCTTTACTGTCATGGGGGCTCTTCGACATATCTCACAGCCAGCTTGAAAGTGATTGTCTGCTGACTGTTGTTATGCTAATAGCGTGAATGGCCACACATTTTCTAACTGCCAAGCGAGCAGTGTTAGATATGTCAGCTGTGTGTGTGTCAGTTGGAATTTAGCCGACACCTGCTGCGAGAGGGTTCGATGGGCTCTCACAGTGCACGCTCTGTCTTTCAGCCGCTGGTGGGTGCAAATAGTTGTAGCAACAGGTGTACAAGGTGTTGGAGGCAGCTCAGATTTTACACGTTTTGCATACGATTCCTGCTTCATGCGCAATCGACCACATTCGTACTATGTGTGAAGGGGTCCGAATGCATGATGGAGATTTTGAACATTTCAAAATGTTCTCTGTGCATGTGCACGAAGCTGCGTACAGTTTATGATGGTTTACAATGAGTTTGAGATGAGTTTGAGATGAGTTTACTCTCGTGCACAGCAGAGTGCATGCAAGTGCGCGGATCAAAGTCGTGCAAGTGTCAGGGGGGCCTTAACTCCAAACTGTGTTCTGAAACCTTTCAGATCCTTTGAAACACATAGACACATGCCGAGCAGTCAACTCAAATAGCAGATTTTAGAGAATTCCCTAAGAAGCTTTTTCCTTCGCTGAACTTGAAAATATTGACTTTTTTGGGACAAGGAGAGAAAAAGAATGCTGATGGAAAACATTTTCTCTCTCTGGAGAAAAATTAAGGCCCTTCAATTGGTCTATTAACATGCTGTTTTACCAATCCATGCTTAGAAAAAAGGTCCCACATTGTGAGAAAACAGCTGTTTTACAGACGTTGGGAAGCCTGGTGGGGCTATCTGAAAAACTTTATGCTGCTGTTATAGAGTAAAGCAGACATTTTTGACTTTAAAAGCAATGTGGTGAGATGTGATAGCAACTTCATGCTATGCTGGTTACTTAGAGGGCAAATATTTCTTT
The DNA here is from genome assembly GCF_902500255.1 of Thalassophryne amazonica. Lineage (NCBI taxonomy): Eukaryota > Metazoa > Chordata > Actinopteri > Batrachoidiformes > Batrachoididae > Thalassophryne > Thalassophryne amazonica. The sequence goes on along the minus strand of NC_047106.1, from coordinate 87,427,820 downwards.
GCTATCCAACCACAGGTTTTCTTAAAGTAGACCTGCATTGAAATAAATGCAGTCAGATCTTTGGACCAAAAAATGACTTACATCCTTCTGAATGTAGTAAAGTAAATCTGCAAGCCCAGATCTGTCATTCAACGGAGAAATCTTCATTTAAAAATGACAAATTTACAGCTAATATTTAGCCCTCCGCAAAACTGTCCCTCTCATCATGGACGCTGCAGAGACATCACAGAGAAGACCCTCTCCCAGCATGCATTGCGCACCAACTGTAATTTGTGGATTTACATCAGTTTGCATCTGCACCTTTTTCTTGTCTTATACGGAAGGATCTACTTTTTTTAAAACTTCATATTGTCTTGCGGCACGTTTGGTGAGTACACATTTCTTTTATTTGTACTTGAAAATTATTTTGGGGGACTTTTTCATACACCCGTTTGATTGAGTGGTGTCGCAATGAAAATCTACTGTCTTTCGTCTCCGGTACCATCGCAGGATATGGAGGCGAGACCCGCAAAGAATCCCAGTCATTAAAAATATATAAACCTCTGTCAGCATCCATGGAGCTCTGGGGCTCCGATTGCCGAGACGTGCGGTGCTGTGGGTTTTGCTGCAAGAAGTCTGTCCTTGCAGCAACAGGTGTACCGGCCGCTTCGCATTAAAACAGCGAGTGTAATCTCAGGACTTGTGCCAAGTGTGCTGCAGCTCCATTCAGTAGACAGAGAGGTGATGAGCCGGTGTTGTGCCAGATTCAGTGCACAACACCGGCTGCAAAGCAGACACGGGCGGTGTGAGTTGCTCGCGTCAGCGGTTAACGAGCTCGTTAACGAGCCCGCAGACTTAATAAGCGCAGCGGAGGCAGAGAGCGGGAGAGGAAGAACGGCGCCCGCTGTCGTTGCTGATCTGAGCACACAGATCTGTATCTCACATTCATTGCAGCTTACTTTTGGATGTTGAAACCAGGACGTGTATAAGTAACATTACTAACAGATCAATTTCAATGCGGGATCGGACTGAAGACGGGAGCGCGTCGTCTTGTCCCTGACGTCATGGAAATGATACGGCTGTACAAACTGTTTTCACAGAGGGCTAAATTTTAGCTGCAAATTTGTCATTTTTAAATGAAGATTTCTCTGCTGAATTACAAATTTGGGTTTACAGATTTACTTTACTGCATTCACAAGGGTCTTATAAATACATATCAGCTATTTCTTTCTGAAATCTGACCACATTTATTTCAATGCAGGTCTACTTTAAAACGAAGACATGAAATTTCAACTGTAGTATGCAGGAACACACATGCAAGCCTACATTTGATCTATTTTCTTGTATTAAAAAGACCTCTCTTTTCCATTCCACCATGAATCTGTCACTGGTCATGTAACAGACAAAGGTTGCATGATACACAGTTTGTCCACTCAGACATGGAAGACTATAACTCCTTTAGAGTTGCCATGGGTGTCTCAGTGGCTTCCCTCACAATCCAGTGGAAAGTATTCACTGCGCTTCACTTTTTCCACATTTTGTTATGTTACAGCCTTATTCCAAAATGGATGAAATTAATTTTTTCCCCTCAAAATTCTCCACACAATACCCCATAATGACAATGTGAAAAGGGTTTTTCGGGGAGGGGGATTTTTTGCAAATAATGATAATAAAAAAACTAAGAGATCACATGTATATAAGTATTCAAAGCCTTTGCCATGAAGCTCAAAATTGAGCTCAGGTACAGCCTACGTATTTCCACTGATCATCCTTGAGATGTTTCTTAGCTTAACTGGAGTCCACCTGGGGTAAATTCAGTTGAATGGACATGACTTGGAAAAGCACACACCTGTCTACATATCAATCAATCAATTTTTTTATATAGCGCCAAATCACAACAAACAGTTGCCCCAAGGCGCTTTATATTGTAAGGCAAGGCCATACAATAATTATGTAAAACCCCAACGGTCAAAACGACCCCCTGTGAGCAAGCACTTGGCTACAGTGGGAAGGAAAAACTCCCTTTTAACAGGAAGAAACCTCCAGCAGAACCAGGCTCAGGGAGGGGCAGTCTTCTGCTGGGACTGGTTGGGGCTGAGGGAGAGAACCAGGAAAAAGACATGCTGTGGAGGGGAGCAGAGATCGATCACTAATGATTAAATGCAGAGTGGTGCATACAGAGCAAAAAGAGAAAGAAACAGTGCATCATGGGAACCCCCCAGCAGTCTACGTCTATAGCAGCATAACTAAGGGATGGTTTAGGGTCACCTGATCCAGCCCTAACTATAAGCTTTAGCAAAAAGGAAAGTTTTAAGCCTAATCTTAAAAGTAGAGAGGGTGTCTGTCTCCCTGATCTGAATTGGGAGCTGGTTCCACAGGAGAGGAGCCTGAAAGCTGAAGGCTCTGCCTCCCATTCTACTCTTACAAACCCTAGGAACTACAAGTAAGCCTGCAGTCTGAGAGCGAAGCGCTCTATTGGGGTGATATGGTACTACGAGGTCCCTAAGATAAGATGGGACCTGATTATTCAAAACCTTATAAGTAAGAAGAAGAATTTTAAATTCTATTCTAGAATTAACAGGAAGCCAATGAAGAGAGGCCAATATGGGTGAGATATGCTCTCTCCTTCTAGTCCCCGTCAGTACTCTAGCTGCAGCATTTTGAATTAACTGAAGGCTTTTCAGGGAACTTTTAGGACAACCTGATAATAATGAATTACAATAGTCCAGCCTAGAGGAAATAAATGCATGAATTAGTTTTTCAGCATCACTCTGAGACAAGACCTTTCTGATTTTAGAGATATTGCGTAAATGCAAAAAAGCAGTCCTACATATTTGTTTAATATGCGCTTTGAATGACATATCCTGATCAAAAATGACTCCAAGATTTCTCACAGTATTACTAGAGGTCAGGGTAATGCCATCCAGAGTAAGGATCTGGTTAGACACCATGTTTCTAAGATTTGTGGGGCCAAGTACAATAACTTCAGATTTATCTGAGTTTAAAAGCAGGAAATTAGAGGTCATCCATGTCTTTATGTCTGTAAGACAATCCTGCAGTTTAGCTAATTGGTGTGTGTCCTCTGGCTTCATGGATAGATAAAGCTGGGTATCATCTGCGTAACAATGAAAATTTAAGCAATACCGTCTAATAATACTGCCTAAGGGAAGCATGTATAAAGTGAATAAAATTGGTCCTAGCACAGAACCTTGTGGAACTCCATAATTAACTTTAGTCTGTGAAGAAGATTCCCCATTTACATGAACAAATTGTAATCTATTAGACAAATATGATTCAAACCACCGCAGCGCAGTGCCTTTAATACCTATGGCATGCTCTAATCTCTGTAATAAAATTTTATGGTCAACAGTATCAAAAGCAGCACTGAGGTCTAACAGAACAAGCACAGAGATGAGTCCACTGTCCGAGGCCATAAGAAGATCATTTGTAACCTTCACTAATGCTGTTTCTGTACTATGATGAATTCTAAAACCTGACTGAAACTCTTCAAATAGACCATTCCTCTGCAGATGATCAGTTAGCTGTTTTACAACTACCCTTTCAAGAATTTTTGAGAGAAAAGGAAGGTTGGAGATTGGCCTATAATTAGCTAAGATAGCTGGGTCAAGTGATGGCTTTTTAAGTAATGGTTTAATTACTGCCACCTTAAAAGCCTGTGGTACATAGCCAACTAACAAAGATAGATTGATCATATTTAAGATCGAAGCATTAAATAATGGTAGGGCTTCCTTGAGCAGCCTGGTAGGAATGGGGTCTAATAAACATGTTGATGGTTTGGATGAAGTAACTAATGAAAATAACTCAGACAGAACAATCGGAGAGAAAGAGTCTAACCAAATACCGGCATCACTGAAAGCAGCCAAAGATAACGATACGTCTTTGGGACGGTTATGAGTAATTTTTTCTCTAATAGTTAAAATTTTGTTAGCAAAGAAAGTCATGAAGTCATTACTAGTTAAAGTTAATGGAATATTCAGCTCAATAGAGCTCTGACTCTTTGTCAGCCTGGCTACAGTGCTGAAAAGAAACCTGGGGTTGTTCTTATTTTCTTCAATTAGTGATGAGTAGAAAGATGTCCTAGCTTTACGGAGGTTTTTTTTTATAGCGTAACAGACTCTTTTTCCAGGCTAAGTGAAGATCTTCTAAATTAGTGAGACGCCATTTCCTCTCCAACTTACGGGTTATCTGCTTTAAGCTACGAGTTTGTGAGTTATACCACGGAGTCAGACACTTCTGATTTAAAGCTCTCTTTTTCAGAGGAGCTACAGCATCCAAAGTTGTCTTCAATGAGGATGTAAAACTACTGACGAGATACTCTATCTCCCTTACAGAGTTTAGGTAGCTACTCTGCACTGTGTTGGTATATGGCATTAGAGAACATAAAGAAGGAATCATATCCTTAAACCTAGTTACAGCGCTTTCTGAAAGACTTCTAGTGTAATGAAACTTATTCCCCACTGCTGGGTAGTCCATCAGAGTAAATGTAAATGTTATTAAGAAATGATCAGACAGAAGGGAGTTTTCAGGGAATACTGTTAAGTCTTCTATTTCCATACCATAAGTCAGAACAAGATCTAAGATATGATTAAAGTGGTGGGTGGACTCATTTACTTTTTGAGCAAAGCCAATAGAGTCTAATAATAGATTAAATGCAGTGTTGAGGCTGTCATTCTCAGCATCTGTGTGGATGTTAAAATCGCCCACTATAATTATCTTATCTGAGCTAAGCACTAAGTCAGACAAAAGGTCTGAAAATTCACAGAGAAACTCACAGTAACGACCAGGTGGACGATAGATAATAACAAATAAAACTGTTTTTTGGGACTTCCAATTTGGATGGACAAGACTAAGAGACAAGCTTTCAAATGAATTAAAGCTCTGTCTGGGTTTTTGATTAATTAATAAGCTGGAATGGAAGATTGCTGCTAATCCTCCGCCCCGGCCCGTGCTACGAGCATTCTGACAGTTAGTGTGACTCGGGGGTGTTGACTCATTTAAACTAACATATTCATCCTGCTGTAACCAGGTTTGTGTTAGGCAGAATAAATCAATATGTTGATCAATTATTATATCATTTACCAACAGGGACTTAGAAGAGAGAGACCTAATGTTTAATAGACTACATTTAACTGTTTTAGTCTGTGGTGCAGTTGAAGGTGCTATATTATTTTTTCTTTTTGAATTTTTATGCTTAAATAGATTTTTGCTGGTTATTGGTGGTCTGGGAGCAGGCACCGTCTCTACGGGGATGGGGTAATGAGGGGATGGCAGGGGGAGAGAAGCTGCAGAGAGGTGTGTAAGACTACAACTCTGCTTCCTGGTCCCAACCCTGGATAGTCACAGTTTGGAGGATTTAAGAAAATTGGCCAGATTTCTAGAAATGAGAGCTGCTCCATCCAAAGTGGGATGGATGCCGTCTCTCCTAACAAGACCAGGTTTTCCCCAGAAGCTTTTATAAGGTCGCACAGCTGACAGTTCATGTCAGAGCACAAACCAAGCATGAAAGGAATTGTCTGTAGACCTCTGGGACAGGACTGTCTCAAGACACAAATCTGGGGAAGGGTACAAAAACATTTCTGCTGCTTTGAAGGTCCCAGTGTGCAGTGAATGCCAGGCTTCCTGTTTGGAGCAAACCAGGCACCATCCCTACAGTGAAGCATAGTTGTGGTAGCATCATGCTGTGTAGATGTTTTTCAGCACCAGGACTGGGCGACTAGTCAGGTGGGAGGGAAAGATGACTGCAGCAATGTACAGAGACATCCTGGATGAAAACCTGCTGCAGAGTGCTCTTGAGCTCAGACTGGGGCAACGGTTCACCTTTCAGCAGGACAATGACCCTAAGCACACAGCCAAGATATCAAAGGCGTGGCTTCAGGACAACTCTCTGAATGTCCTTGAGTGGCCCAGCCAGAGCCCAGACCTGAATCCAATTGAACATCTCTGGAGAGATCTGAAAATGGCTGTGCACCAACCTGATGGAGCTTGAGAAATGCTGCAAAGAGGAATGGGCAAAACTGGTGAAAGATAGGTGCGCCGAGCTTGTGGCATCACATTCAAAAAGATGAGACATTTAAATGGATGTAAAGACTTTATTTTGACTGGAGTGCCATCAAAACTTGTTTTTTGCAGTTTTGTGTGTGTGTGTGTGTGTGTGTGTGTGTGTGTGTGTAACAAGCTTTTGTTTGATATATTTTATGCTATTCTGTGTTTCAGGGTTTCCCATAATGCCCCTGGCAGGAGCCTGCACTTCCCAGAATGCATCGCAGTGCCAGCAGAGTTCCACTGTCTCACAGTGCATGTAAACAATGGCAAAGCGAGGATGTGGATTGCGTTAATTTCACGAGTTCACGGGTGATTATGATATTATACGCTGTCCCAAGTTGAGAGGGTTATCTAGGGGAGGTGTAGCACCTGTGATGGACTTCTGCTGTACCCCAATGTTGTCTGATTGTCCAGACTTCACGAGATGTGTTTACACTGTGAATGCTGACATCGACCTCTTGCGTGAGTCACGGACCACCAGACGGGGCAAGATTCACAACTGCGAAACACTGAAAGTTTATTAACTAAGCAAGAAGCTAGTTAATATGGCATAGAATTTTGCATTTTACGAAAAGTGGCAAGTTCCGATTTGGGGGTGCCCTCATTTAAGTAGTGTTTTGACATCTTGAGTGGTTCTACTCCACTCTGGTGTATCAAAGCAAAATTACAAAAACTGTGTCACTGCACAACTACTGCACCTGATGCAACCTTATCAATATGTCAATTTAGCGACAATCTGCATTATAGCTAATTATTTTGTATTTTACTATGATAATATGCTGAAATTTTTTTTAAATCCCGTGGAGACATACACAAAAATCTTCCGATCATGACCAGCATATTTGAATAATATTTAGAATTTTGGCCTGTAATCTTCTGTAATTTTGTGTCTATACACCACCACAATCACTCAAAATCTTCATGTATGCATCTTCAGACGTGTCTGTAGAAAAATGGCTTTAATAGTGATAATCTGTATTAACAATAACCTTTATATGTAGAAGGCCAATTCGTTGTATAATCTGAAAACAGAGGCACTATACGAATAGCTCTAATTCCTAAATGGTTAATGTGATATTTTTGATAAACCCCTTAAATTAAAGCTGAAACTCTCCACTCCAAGCACATCTTGATTGTTGAATTTCACCTCCATTGTGGTGGCATTCACAGGCAATATTACATAAAATGCCCATTTTGTGTACCTGACTGTACTTTGGAAAGTGACTGAATGACACATTTATTTGTTTGAGTGATTTGAACACCAAGTTTGCTTACTTGGTGTTCAAGTTGGCCAATCTCCAACCTTCCTTTTCTCTCAAAGATTCTTGAGAGGGTAGTTGTAAAACAGCTAACAGATCACCTGCAGAGGAATGGTCTATTTGAAGAGTTTCAGTCAGGTTTTAGAATTCATCATAGTACAGAAACAGCATTAGTGAAGGTTACAAATGATCTTCTTATGGCTTCGGACAGTGGACTTATCTCTGTGCTTGTTCTGTTGGACCTCAGTGCTGCTTTTGATACTGTTGACCATAAAATTTTATTACAGAGATTAGAGCATGTCATAGGTATTAAAGGCACTGCGCTGCGGTGGTTTGAATCATATTTGTCTAATAGATTACAGTTTGTTCATGTAAATGGGGAATCTTCTTCACAGACTAAAGTTAATTATGGAGTTCCACAAGGTTCTGTGCTAGGACCAATTTTATTCACTTTATACATGCTTCCCTTAGGCAGTATTATTAGACGGTATTGCTTACATTTTCATTGTTACGCAGATGATACCCAGCTTTATCTATCCATGAAGCCAGAGGATACACACCAATTAGCTAAACTGCAGGATTGTCTTACAGACATAAAGACATGGATGACCTCTAATTTCCTGCTTTTAAACTCAGATAAAACTGAAGTTATTGTACTTGGCCCCACAAATCTTAGAAGCATGGTGTCTAACCAGATCGTTACTCTGGATGGCATTTCCCTGATCTCTAGTAATACTGTGAGAAATCTTGGAGTCATTTTTGATCAGGATATGTCATTCAAAGCGCATATTAAACAAATATGTAGGACTGCCTTTTTGCATTTACGCAATATCTCTAAAATCAGAAAGGTCTTGTCTCAGAGTGATGCTGAAAAACTAATTCATGCACTTATTTCCTCTAGGCTGGACTATTGTAATTCATTATTATCAGGTTGTCCTAAAAGTTCCCTAAAAAGCCTTCAGTTGGTTCAGAATGCTGCAGCTAGAGTACTGACGGGGACTAGCAGGAGAGAGCATATCTCACCCGTGTTGGCCTCTCTTCATTGGCTTCCTGTTAATTCTAGAATAGAATTTAAAATTCTTCTTCTTACTTATAAGGTTTTGAATAATCATGTCCCATCTTATCTTAGGGACCTCGTAGTACCATATTACCCCATTAGAGCGCTTCGCTCTCAGACTGCGGGCTTACTTGTAGTTCCTAGGGTTTGTAAGAGTAGAATGGGAGGCAGAGCCATCAGCTTTCAGGCTCCTCTCCTGTGGAACCAGCTCCCAATTCAGATCAGGGAGACAGATACCCTCTCTACTTTTAAGATTAGGCTTAAAACTTTCCTTTTCGCTAAGGCTTATAGTTAGGGCTGGATCGGGTGACCCTGGACCATCCCTTGGTTATGCTGCTTTAGACGTAGACTGTGGGGGGGTTCCCATGATGCACTGTTTCTTTCTCTTTTTGCTCCGTATGCATCACTCTGCATTTAATCATTAGTGATCGATCTCTGCCCCCCTTCACGGCATGTCTTTTTCCTGGTTCTTTCCCTCAGCCCCAACCAGTCTCAGCAGAAGACTGCCCCTCCCTGAGCCTGGTTCTGCTGGAGGTTTCTTCCTGTTAAAAGGGAGTTTTTCCTTCCCACTGTGGCCAAGTGCTTGCTCATAGGGGGTCGTTTTGACCGTTGGGGTTTTTCATAATTATTGTATGGCCTTGCCTTACAATATGGAGCGCCTTGGGGCAACTGTTTGTTGTGATTTGGCGCTATATAAGAAAAAAGTTGATTGATTGATTGATTGACTTACAGAATGTGTGGTGACTGCTACATACGTATACTGGAAGTTGGTCCATGACCCCCAACCTCTGACATCACTGCAGATTTTCTACAACAGAGGACCCTAGGTGTATTTCTCATCTAATTAGCAAACATCTGGAGAATTCCAAGGCTTGTGCTTGTGTTTTATTTGCAAATTGTAGTTCAGCTTTTAACACTATTCAACCACATCTACTAGTGCAGAAGTTAAACAATTTGCATATGAACCCTTTTATTATTAATTGTTTTTATTCTCTTTTAACAAACAGGTCTCAGCGGGTGAAGGTCAATGGCACACTCTCTAGCGTCAAATACTGTAGCACAGGCATACCTTAGGGCTGTGCTACTGCTCCCATTCTTTATACTTTGTATACTAATGACTGTAGGAGCCGGTAGCTCAATAACTACATCATCAAATTCTGGAATGACACAGTGATCTTGAGTCTGCTGTTTGGGGATACTTGCCCCCCTCTGTATATCACAAGGAGATTGCCACTTTTAAAGCTTGGTGCAACAGTCACCATCTCATTTTTAATTTTAACAAGACTAAAGAAATGTATTTGAATTTGAATTTGAATTTATTTTATTTATTCAGCGACAGAAATAGCAGCAGCAGCAGCAGCATCAGCAGCAACTGCAGCAACTACAACAGCAACAGAGTCTGTAATTTATAAGACACATCAAAAAACACAAAAAATTTAAACATATAAAACAAACTCAAACAAATAACAAACAAATAACCCAACAATGCAACTGAAAGGGTGTGGGCAGCAGCAGAAGCTTATAAACGCCCACCCCGTACATCATACAATATTTAAATGCAAACACAATCACACACAATACAAATGTAGCACTATTAACAAACCAAAATACAAAGGCAAAAAGAAACAAATATATTATTCACCATTATTATAACCAGAAATTATTAATTTTTTATAACACTTCTTAAAACAGGCCAATGAACCACATAATTTAATTTCCACAGGACATTCATTCCAAATCTTCACCCCTCTAACTGAAGCACAAAACCCCTTAACATTAGTACGTACAGTATTTGACCCTAGAGAGGTGATAGCCCACAACCCAATAAATTATTAATGACAAGGTGATTGAGCAGGTGGACACGCTTAAATATTTGACCTTTCAGATGGACTGTAGTTTAAAATGGAGCGCACACATAGGCTTCTTGTCAGAGGTTTGCTCAGAGGCTGTATTTCCTTCAGAGACTCAGACTGTTTGGTGTGAATACCCCCATCATGCTAATATTTTATTTTGGTGTGTTGGAAAGTCATCAGATACAGCATGGAAGCATGGTTTGACACTGTACATGTTGAAAACAGCTATGAAAGTCATGGGAATAAAAGATGACCCTTCCCTTCAGACCATCTACAAAGGTTCTGTAATTAAACTGGCACGCAGGATCTTGAATGACCCTTCACACATTCTGCTCTCTGAGTATGATATGGTACCTTCAGGTAGATGGTACAGAGCAAGCAAGTGTAAAACTAACTGTCTTAAGCTATCATTCATCCCAATGTCCATCACACTATTGAACAAGGAAAAGGGCACATTTCAATAGGATCTCCTTACTTGGGACTTTAGCATTTGTACTTATTTTCACACTGCTTTTTAATGTAACTATTTTTAAAGGGTTGTGAATTTTATAAGGAAAAATAATATTCCTTATTAAAGATTATTATTTTTTAAGGTGATGTTGTTGTCCATTCGGCTGCTCCCGTTTTGTCGGGATCGCCACAGCGGACACAGCCAGATCCGCCGCGGTATTTGGCACAAGTTTTACACCAGATGGCCTTCCTGACGCAACTCCAGTCTTACCTGGAGAAACACACACAGCTGCTGATGTTCTGAAGAGGTCTCCCATCCAAGTACTAACCAGACCCTGCACTGCTTAGCTTCTGAGATCTGATGGAATCAGGTTTACACAGAGCAGACTCATCACTCATCTTCAATCGCTTTTCCAGGTTCGGGTCGCAGGGGCAACAGCTCCAGCAGGGGACCCCAGACTTCCCTTTCCCGTGCCACATTGACCACCTCTGACTGGGGGATCCCGAGGCATTCCCAGGCCAGTGTGGAGATATTGTTGTGTGGGCCACCAGAAGAGGAGGTACTGCTGGCCCACCACCAGAGGGCGCCCTGCCTGAAGTGCGGGCTTCAGGCACGAGAGGGCGCTGCCGCCCCACAAGAGCGGCCGAGGTGACAGCTGTTACTCATCGGCTATGACAGCTGTCAACAATCATCTACGCCTCACCCCTGATAAAAGCAGGATGACACCTCCACCACATCGCCGAGATATCGTCCTATCAAGGAGGTAATTTGTTCTCAGCCATTGTTTTGTCTACCACAGACAGTATTTGCTTGTGTTATTTTTTGCAGTAGGTTTTGTGAGTGCTTGTAGCTGGAGGCTGGGTTTGGACTGATGTCTTCACTCCAAACCTTTGATAAGTACACTTACTACTGCACGTGCCAGCTTTCTGGTGTTAAGGTGGAGGTGTTTTCCCACTTGACTTGCTGACTGTTTTTGCTCTTCGCCAGCAGTACCAGATCCGACACGCGGAGACGGTGGCCACCTGGGGGAACTCGGGACTTGGCGGCTCCAGTATTCTCCTGGTTTGGTGGCGGAGGAAATCGTGTGGTTCCGGTTCTTCTCCAGACGGACGTCTCCTATCGTCGAGCCTGCCCACACGACACCTTGATTGATTGACTTTGTATTCATTCTGAAATCTGCTGTGTGTAGTTGTGGCATTCACAAAAGTAAAGTGTTCAGATTTGACTTCTTCTATTGTCCGTTCCTTTGCGCCCCCTGTTGTGGGTCCATGTCACTACACTTTCACAACAGATATAATCTCTCCACCTAGTCCTGGGTCTTCCCTGGGGTCTCCTCCCAGACGGACATGCCTGGAACACCTCCCTTGGGAGGCGTCCAGGAGGCATCCTTACTAGATGCCCGAACCACCTCAGGTGAGTCCTTTCAATGCGAAGGAGCAGCGATTACTCCGAGCCTCCCACGGATGACCAAACGTCTCACCCTATCTCTAAGGGAGACACCAGCCACCTTCCTGAGGAAGCCCATTTTGGCCGCTTGTACCTGCGATCTAGTTCTTTCGATCATGACCCAGTGAGAGTAGGAACGAAGATTGACCAGAAGATCGAGAGATTCGCCTTTTGGGTCAGCTCCCTTTGTCGTCACAACAGTACGTAGAGCGAATGCAATACCGCCCTGCTGCGCCGATTCTCCGGCCAATCTCACACTCCATTGTCCCCTCACTCGTGAACAAGACCCCGAGGTACTTGAACTCCTTCACTTTGGGCAAGGCCGTATTCCCTACCTGGAGTAGGCAATCCATTGGTTTCCTGCTGAGAATCATGGCCTCAGATTTAGAGGTGCTGATCCTCATCCCAGCCGCTTCACACTCGGCTGCAAACCGATCCAGTGAGTCTTCGAAGTCATCGGCAGATAAAGCCAACAGGACCACATCATCTGCAAAAAGCAGTGATGAGACCCTGAGCCCACCAAACTGGAAACCCTCCTCCCCCCGACTACGCCTCGATATCCTGTCCATGAATATCACAAACAGGATTGGTGACAAGGCGTAGCCCTGGCGGAGGCCAACCTCCACCGGAAACGAGTCCGACTTCCTGCAGAGCACCCTAACACAGCTCTCACTTTGGACCCCCTTACTCCATACTCCCACAGCACCTCCCACAGTATCTCCCGGGGTACCCGATCATATGCCTTCTCCAAGTCCACAAAACACATGTAGACTGGGTGCGCATACTTCCAGGCATCCTCCAGGATCCTTGTGAGAGTAAAGAGCCGGTCGGTTGTTCTACGACCAGAACGGAACCCGCATTGTTCCTCTTCAATCAGAGGTTCGACTGTCGGCCGAACCCTCCTTTCCATCACCCTGGAGTAGACTTTATCAGGGAGGCTGAGTAGTGTGAGGCCCCCGTAGTTGGCACACACTCTCTGGTCTACTTTTGTAAATATGGGGACCACCGCCCCAGTTTGCCACTCCTTAGGCACTGTCCCAGACCTCAATGCAATGTTGAAGAGACGTCTCATCCAAGACAATCCCTCCACACCCAGAGCCTTCAGAATTTCTGGACGGATCTCACCAACCCCCGGGGCCTTGCCACTGCGGAGTTGTTTGACTACCTCAGTGATTTCCACCAGGGAAATTGATGAAAATCCTCCATCAGCTTCCAGCTCTGCCCCTACTACAGAGGGCACTCTGGTCTGATGCAGGAGTTCCTCAATGTGTTCCTTCCAGTGCCGGATTACATCTTCTGTTGAGGTCACCAGAGTCCCATCCTTACTGCAGACAGCTTGGATGGTTCCCCGTTTTCCCCTCCTGAGGTGCCTCACGGGCCGCTAGAAGCACCTTGGTGCCGACCGAAAGTCCTTCTCCATGGTTGCTCCAAACTCCTCCCACACCCGCTGCTTTGCCTCCCCCGCAGCAGAGGCTGCTGCCCTTCGGGCCTGTCGGTACCTTGCAACTGCCTCTGGAGTCCTCTAATATAACATATCCCGGAAGGACTCCTTCTTCAGTCAGACGGCTTCCCTGACCACCGGTGTCCACCACGGTGTTCGAGGGTTGTCGCCCCTTGAGGCACCTTGAGGCATATTAAGGAACTATTCCTTAATAAAGAAAAAGACATCTAAATAGGACCTTAAAATGGGGTTGTGCATTTTATAGATATTGTTATCTTTTAGGCTGTGTTTAAGCAGGTTTTATGCTTCAGTGCTAATCTTTCTTTTATTTTGTGATTTTCTGTGTTTCTGTGTCATGAGTTTATCAATGATGTATTTGTCTCTTTGTGCCATTTGTCACTTTCTGCTCTGCTGTGGGAAGCACTTATGCCTAAGACAAATGTCACTGCAGGGACAAAAGACCCTGCAGTCTTTCTGTACTAATATTTGATTTGGTACAGAATATAAAGAAAAAGTGATCAACCTGCTCTGAGCTCTAAGTACTGTACCTTTTAACAGTAACCTATTGTAATTTTTTGTTGCTGTTGTACCTTCATAAATAATTGTTGAAAATGGGAGATAAATAAAATACCATATAGTGAGAAGGACAACAAAAACAATCTTTTGGGGACTGGCACATGACTGGATATTGAGCTAGTCTACTTGGACAAGAGGTATCAGTGTGTCCACATTGGTGGGACAAATTCCATGTTCTTGAAGATTACTTGTGGGGTGCCCCAGGGTTCAGTCCTTGGGCCATTGTTGTTTTTTTGTATATTAATGATATATGTTTGGTTTCCAAGTATGTAAGTTGTATTTGATTTGCGGATGATAAAACTGTGTTTTGTAGTGGGGATCATTTGGGACATCTCCTGGACAAGATGGAGAACGAATTACATAAATTTAAACAATGGTTTGATTTTAGATAAATTGTCGCTCCATTTTGGTAAAACTAAGTGTATTATATTTGGGAATAAGTTCAGGAATTTAAGCAAAAATCTATTATTACATGATATTGAAACTGAAATTGTAACAGATACAAAATTTCTTGGTGTTTATATTGATGATAGATTAAGCTGGAAAACACATATTAACTATGTTAAATCTAAAATGCCAAAAGCCATTGCAATTCTGCATAAAGCCCAGGACTTCCTCAACCAACATGCATTAACCACTTTATATTATGCATTACTTGTTCCATATATGATATATTGTGTCGAGGTTTGGGGAAATACATACAGAACTAATACTAAACCAGTTTTTCTGTTGCAAAAGCAAGCTATAACAGTAATCAGTAATAAACCATATCAAGAGCCAACAAATCCTTTTATTACTTGTCTGCAAATTTTTGAATTGTGGGACTTGGTTGATTATATTACAATACAGATTATGTATAAAGTCAAAAATAAGCTTTTGCCTCTACATGTCCAAGATCTGCTTAAAATGAGGGATTCCAGCTACAGTTTGAGAGGAACATTATTATTTGAGAAATTGAAGATCCGTACTACTGTTAAAAGTCATTGTGTTTCCGTCAGGGGTGTTAATATTTGGAATAATTGTCCTGATAATATTAAAATACTCGGTACATTGGTTGGTTTTAAAAGGCTTTATAAAAAGAAAATATATTTTTAAAATATATTTACCCGTTATAGTTTGAAGGATTAGGTTTACCATTTTTGTCATTGTTCACTATTACCTGTTTGGTTGTGTTTTAAAATTTCAGTGACTGATTAAGTTAAATTGTTCATGCACTTTCTTTTTCTTTTTTGTATAGTTGTCATGAGTGTGTGTGTGTGTGTGTATATATATATATATATATATACACACACATACATTCTTTATTTTTAATGGTGTTAGAGGAGGGTGCTTATAAGCTTTGCTTCTGCCTTCACCCTTTCGGCCACACGGGTTCTCTGTACATTGTTCCTTTTATGTTTTGTAATTGTCTTTGTTGTTGCTCATCTGCCAGATAAATTTATTAATTCATTCAATCCACACTCTAAAAAAGGAACTGCTGTCTCAATGAGAAAATTTGATGTAACAATTTCATAGATTATTTAAAGTTATTTCAGCTTAGTTATTTCAACTTTCAACTGAGTTAATGCCACAAGTCTTCTCTAGTTAAGTTGAAATAACTTTAAAAAATGCAAATTGTTATATCACTTTTTCTCATTGACAAAGCGGTTAATTTTTTTAGAGTACACATGATCTTCTGTTAATGCTTTAATGCACAAAAATGGCAAATATTGTCACTCACTGACATTGAAAAGGGTCAAATCTGATGGAACAAAAAAGGTCTCTCTAAACACATACACGTGCACATGCACACACTGGGCTGCACATCTCGTGCTTGCGCACATTTCAAGAAAAGATTGAGTAAGTAAAGCAACAAGAAAGTGAAGATTGCAAGTGTATGTGTGTCTGAGTGGAAAAGAGAAGTAGGTGTGGCTTAAGGAGGGCAGTGGTGTCAAATGTCTGTTTTCAGTTTCTGGGGTGCATGTAGCGCTCTGATTTGCTGGTTTGAGGCACAGCAGGACTTGTGATTGGTCGATATGTGGACAATGGCTGTGTCATTGCACAGTTTAGAGAACAAAAGGTCTTTAGGCACTGAGACGGAAAGGTCAAGAGGTCAGTGTGCGTATGGTGCCCAGGCTGTTACACTGTATGAGAAAGTTCATCATTGCTGCTTTCCACAATAAATACATTTTAATTTCCATTTACATTCCAAGTCAAATCATTCCAGAAGTCATTGGTCTCTTTGATGGGATTTATTTCTTCACTTTCATTCTTTCTCAAGTGCTAAGGCATTCTTGTCATGATTCAAATAATAATGAGTTATCAAGTGAACTGCAAAAGTGCTTACTTATGCACCAAAGGTGTATTTTCTTTTTTGGCGCAAGAGGATCAAGCCTTTTCTTCCTTAAGTGAAAACATTAACACTTAACTCACTTGGGATTCCAACCTTTGAGATGGTTCACATTTATTTATTTATTTAATTGGTTTGCTGAAGCATTAGCTCCTGTAGCAGACACCTTCATTTTGGTGTAATTTTTACACCAAATGAGAATGCTCTCTGGTCCTGGATACTCTGGAGTTCTCAAACAAAGTGTATTTTGTTGTTATCAGTGATATAAACAGCAGACAGTTGTCCTCCAGTGTTTCAGTAGTGGTAATTTCTATGTTTCTAAAGGTCAAATATGGTAGGACACAGAAACCTTTAAATTTGGAGACATCTCTCCTGTGGCTGACAGGCAGTGTTGCCACAGTTACTTTGAAAAAGTAATCCAATTACTGATTACTCCTTGAAAAAGTAACTTAGTTACTTTACTGATTACTCAATTGTAAAAGTAACTAAGTTAGATTACTAGTTACTTTTTTAGTTACTTTCCCCAGCTGCCGACAACAACCCTCTGCCACCTCAACATGACAATGATACCTGTTTTGCCAAAACTCACTTTATAGTCACCCTTTCTTGACTTCAATGAAAATAAATACTTGTTTTATGAAAAGTAAAATAAAGACCTCTCTCTTGACCTCATATTTAACTGTTGACAGCACTGTAACAGTAAAACTTGCAATTTCGAACCTACATTGTTTATAAATGTAACTATTAAATTCTAACATTTTTCTAACATTTAAATTCTCTAAACATTTTACTTGTCGAAATTATTATTTTAAGCAATTTTAGTAGTTTTAAAAAACGGCTTCAAAACTGGACCTTTAATCTAGGGGTGTTGTGGGGGGGGGCACATCCTTGCCCCACGCCCCCATTCCCTCTGGATTCGCCCCTGCTTTGGCGTTTGAGCACAAAGAATGGATAACATTTATTTATGCAGAAAACAGGACCAGATTTACAGGTAAGAAAGTTTTATTGCATTTTCACACCATGTGGTCCTCAGAAAGAGAGTTTAGGTGCATTTCAGTGGAAAATAGTTTTAGTTGTTGACGCGTCGCGGAGGATCAGCTGTTTTTAACGAGACGATACAGAGCGGCTCAGCTCAGAATGCTAAATAAAGGAGGGGGAAAGTATAAAAATGTCTTTGTAAAGCTCAGTGCAGGTGTGCTGATCACCGCGCTTTAAGAGGTGAGGACGAGTCGAGCAGCTGCAAAAAACCGCGGATGAAAAGCTCACAGCTCGCTGACAGTGGGACGTTCAGTCGAACCCCGACCTCCTGCCCACAGACCAAGTTTAATGCTGCTATCGACCCACAATGAAAAATAATAGTAACGCACAGTGACATGGAGAAGTAACTTTAATCTGATTACTGATTTGGAAAGATTAACGCGTTAGATTACTCGTTACAAAAAAAAGTGGTCAGATTAGAGTAACGCGTTACCGGCATCACTGCTGACAGGACACCCTATAAAACGACACTGCAAACACAGTGTGTACTGATGGCACCGATGTCTCACAGATGACAGAGTGCAATGAACAGATCCACTCTAACTCTGACAGAATATATAAATGACATCAGAAATTTTAAAACTATTACATGATTTGGCCAAATTCCATGTTTAGTACTGGAAGATGAATTCTGATTCTAACAGGACACAGACACCTAAGCATCTTTCCAACCCTTACTCTTTCTACAACATCTGGTGGTATTTAATGGCATTTAGTCTCCCCAAATCTTTACTTCCTGGTTATGTTTTCATTCAGATTTGTTTGTCTGATTGTCAGCAAAATATTGCAAATTATTTTCAGAACATGATAATGAAATTTTCAGTCTTGGGGAGGGGAACAGGTGATTAGATTTGGAGGTTGACTGGGCGCAGGTGCGGCCCAAAGAATTTTTTTTTCTCCCCAGTTTTTAATATTAGAAGAGTGCTATTTTTAGTCAGTCTCTCAAAAATAATAAATGGATTGTAACAGGGAAATATCAAGCATATGTAGATTGTAGATTGACTGATATTTTGAGCCAAATGTGGCTCCACAACTATTTAAAACTAATATTTTAATCATACATCATGGGTGACACAGCAGGAAGGTCCTAGGGCATGGCTATTGAACTCCTTCCAGAAAGGGCCAAAAGGGTGCAGGTTTTCTTTGCAACCACCCACTCCACCGGGTGATTTCATTGATTGACATCAATTTGAGCAGATGGAATCAGTTAATCAGTGAAATCAACTGTTGGAGTGGGTGGTTGCAAAGAAAACCTGCACCCTCCAAAAATGGAAAGTTGACAGGGCAAATATTTTTGGAGAAATTAGCAATTATAGCTAACCAGTAAACAATGGACATTATGTTGCAAGGCACCATGGGAGCTTGGGGTTTGAGGTTTTAAATATTGTTATTGTCAGGATTTCCCCAGGACACTGGTTTTTACTCTGTTTTACCAGTGTCATGTATTTGTTTCTCCACCAGATGGTGCCCTCAGTTTTGTTTTCACACCTGGATCAGATGAGTGACTGATTATTGATAGACTATTTAAACCCTGACTTTCTGTTCATGAACTGCCAGAGATTTT
The DNA here is from genome assembly GCF_902500255.1 of Thalassophryne amazonica. Taxonomy (NCBI): domain Eukaryota; kingdom Metazoa; phylum Chordata; class Actinopteri; order Batrachoidiformes; family Batrachoididae; genus Thalassophryne; species Thalassophryne amazonica. The sequence continues at coordinate 87,408,764 of NC_047106.1, read as the reverse complement.
TGTTAGTTTGTCACCTTGCTTTCCTCATTTTTGCCTCTCCAGCTTTCAGCGGACTCGGGAGGTTATTGGGCAGAATACGGTGTCCTTCATTAATCCCTGGTCACACGGCAGTAACAAAGGACACCGAAGCTAAAACAAAACAAGAAATCTGGACTCACGTTGACTTTCGGAGACATCGCTTAACCATCGTCCAGCTTCGTTTCTGTAGCTGGCGCTTTGTCAGAATTTTCAAACTGTTGAAAAATGTGAATGGATCTTGACGACAACATCAATTCATCCATATTCCATTTTGTTTTCTGTCTTGACGTTTCATTATCATTTGCGTAGTTCCCGTACCGTCAGCATTCCGTTTGATTGTCGTCCAACTTCGTCCGACCTCCCAAGTCCGACGTCTTGCAAAAACATTGACAATATCTGAACCGATCAATAACTAAAGATCGGACGAGCTGAACGTGACACGTCCATGTGTAGGATGAAAAGCAACGTTTTCATACAGAAACAATAGCGGCAAGAACGTTTCATCAGCTACTTTAACTATTTACGCACACTGTCTGTGGCTGCAACGTGCATGTGCGTGCATATGTTGTTGTAGTGAAGACAGACCTGTTGTCAGGACAACCAGATCCCGCAGATGCGAATGTCAAGGATGCCATTCGCTTCGTTTTTCTTTTGTTAGTTTCGGTTTCATTTCGGTCTTTTATGCGCTTTGCACTTGCAGGCTTTCCGGTGATGGAAGAAGTGCAGGATCATTCGCTCACTTTTTCTTGACAATCTGTGGCTTTGTGACTTTTTTCCTTTGTTCAGCGATCGTCGTGTGCTGTGTGACTGGGCCTTTAGTGCCGCCGCTGCATGACTGGGGCTTTAATAACTGAACATGTTGTCTTTTCTTCCACAAACTACGCAACAGTTAAGTAAACGTGGTTTGACTTCTCACTGTGTGTTGTAAGGCTTGATGATCAAATCGCACAAATCATGTTTGGAACAGAGTTAAAGTGACCTGTAGAATGCCTGTCTGAACCAGGCAGTGCATACATTTCTTTCTAAAAATGGGACCAGGTCCCAAATAACCAAGGTTAATGAAATCCGTCCAAAATATCAAGAGAATAAATACAACCTGTTTCTAATGCAGTCGACTGGAACAGAACCAGATGCGGATGCATAATGTGACTCATTAACAAGAAGCAGCCATTCATTACCAAGCAGCAGAGAGCTAAAAACGCAGCAACAGGTCCAAAATTACATTGATTCCAATTTGTAATGATGCACCGCGGATGTTCTGTTTTTAGTTCATGATGTCACACTCTGTGGGCTCATGCAAGAACAAAGATGTAAGGTATTTCAAATGGCTTTAAAAAAATATAGAGAAGTATTATACATTTTTGACACTCCTCTTTTTAAGTTTAATATGTATGCACCCTTTTTCTTCCCGGTCTTTTGTTTTGTTATTTTAAGTATTTAAAGACACAGGCAGGATTCAAACTGGAGGTGCTCATGACTGTGCCCCGACTTTGGATTTTTCCACAAAAGAGCATCATATTACACAGATAGGAGCACAAAAATTGTTATCTACATAATAGTGACTGTCACTGTTCAGAGAGCATTTACATGAAAGATGTTTCCTTCATCAATTTTCCAAAGCCAGCCACTGCCAGAGGAAAATAACCACATTGGAGAGATTAGAACACAATGCAATTAAAACTGGAATTAAAAATTAAAAATCAGCTTCCCTACGCTTTGATAAGCACAGTTCTCTTGTTGTTGCGTTTAAGTGGGGTTTGCATGTTGTTCAACCATAAACACACACACACACACACACACACACACACACACACACACACACACACACACACACACACACACACACACACACACACACACACTAATCCTGCAGACTCACCTGAGACATAAAAACCCCAAGAACTTTGCTCTTTTTTAAATTTAACAAAATTAGCTGAGACACTTAGGCACTGAGACGGAAAGGTCAAGAGGTCAGTGTGCGTATGGTGCCCAGGCTGTTACACTGTATGAGAAAGTTCATCATTGCTGCTTTCCACAATAAATACATTTTAATTTCCATTTACATTCCAAGTCAAATCATTCCAGAAGTCATTGGTCTCTTTGATGGGATTTATTTCTTCACTTTCATTCTTTCTCAAGTGCTAAGGCATTCTTGTCATGATTCAAATAATAATGAGTTATCAAGTGAACTGCAAAAGTGCTTACTTATGCACCAAAGGTGTATTTTCTTTTTTGGCGCAAGAGGATCAAGCCTTTTCTTCCTTAAGTGAAAACATTAACACTTAACTCACTTGGGATTCCAACCTTTGAGATGGTTCACGTTTATTTATTTATTTAATTGGTTTGCTGAAGCATTAGCTCCTGTAGCAGACACCTTCATTTTGGTGTAATTTTTACACCAAATGAGAATGCTCTCTGGTCCTGGATACTCTGGAGTTCTCAAACAAAGTGTATTTTGTTGTTATCAGTGATATAAACAGCAGACAGTTGTCCTCCAGTGTTTCAGTAGTGGTAATTTCTATGTTTCTAAAGGTCAAATATGGTAGGACACAGAAACCTTTAAATTTGGAGACATCTCTCCTGTGGCTGACAGGCAGTGTTGCCACAGTTACTTTGAAAAAGTAATCCAATTACTGATTACTCCTTGAAAAAGTAACTTAGTTACTTTACTGATTACTCAATTGTAAAAGTAACTAAGTTAGATTACTAGTTACTTTTTTAGTTACTTTCCCCAGCTGCCGACAACAACCCTCTGCCACCTCAACATGACAATGATACCTGTTTTGCCAAAACTCACTTTATAGTCACCCTTTCTTGACTTCAATGAAAATAAATACTTGTTTTATGAAAAGTAAAATAAAGACCTCTCTCTTGACCTCATATTTAACTGTTGACAGCACTGTAACAGTAAAACTTGCAATTTCGAACCTACATTGTTTATAAATGTAACTATTAAATTCTAACATTTTTCTAACATTTAAATTCTCTAAACATTTTACTTGTCGAAATTATTATTTTAAGCAATTTTAGTAGTTTTAAAAAACGGCTTCAAAACTGGACCTTTAATCTAGGGGTGTTGTGGGGGGGGGCACATCCTTGCCCCACGCCCCCATTCCCTCTGGATTCGCCCCTGCTTTGGCGTTTGAGCACAAAGAATGGATAACATTTATTTATGCAGAAAACAGGACCAGATTTACAGGTAAGAAAGTTTTATTGCATTTTCACACCATGTGGTCCTCAGAAAGAGAGTTTAGGTGCATTTCAGTGGAAAATAGTTTTAGTTGTTGACGCGTCGCGGAGGATCAGCTGTTTTTAACGAGACGATACAGAGCGGCTCAGCTCAGAATGCTAAATAAAGGAGGGGGAAAGTATAAAAATGTCTTTGTAAAGCTCAGTGCAGGTGTGCTGATCACCGCGCTTTAAGAGGTGAGGACGAGTCGAGCAGCTGCAAAAAACCGCGGATGAAAAGCTCACAGCTCGCTGACAGTGGGACGTTCAGTCGAACCCCGACCTCCTGCCCACAGACCAAGTTTAATGCTGCTATCGACCCACAATGAAAAATAATAGTAACGCACAGTGACATGGAGAAGTAACTTTAATCTGATTACTGATTTGGAAAGATTAACGCGTTAGATTACTCGTTACAAAAAAAAGTGGTCAGATTAGAGTAACGCGTTACCGGCATCACTGCTGACAGGACACCCTATAAAACGACACTGCAAACACAGTGTGTACTGATGGCACCGATGTCTCACAGATGACAGAGTGCAATGAACAGATCCACTCTAACTCTGACAGAATATATAAATGACATCAGAAATTTTAAAACTATTACATGATTTGGCCAAATTCCATGTTTAGTACTGGAAGATGAATTCTGATTCTAACAGGACACAGACACCTAAGCATCTTTCCAACCCTTACTCTTTCTACAACATCTGGTGGTATTTAATGGCATTTAGTCTCCCCAAATCTTTACTTCCTGGTTATGTTTTCATTCAGATTTGTTTGTCTGATTGTCAGCAAAATATTGCAAATTATTTTCAGAACATGATAATGAAATTTTCAGTCTTGGGGAGGGGAACAGGTGATTAGATTTGGAGGTTGACTGGGCGCAGGTGCGGCCCAAATAATTTTTTTTTCTCCCCAGTTTTTAATATTAGAAGAGTGCTATTTTTAGTCAGTCTCTCAAAAATAATAAATGGATTGTAACAGGGAAATATCAAGCATATGTAGATTGTAGATTGACTGATATTTTGAGCCAAATGTGGCTCCACAACTATTTAAAACTAATATTTTAATCATACATCATGGGTGACACAGCAGGAAGGTCCTAGGGCATGGCTATTGAACTCCTTCCAGAAAGGGCCAAAAGGGTGCAGGTTTTCTTTGCAACCACCCACTCCACCGGGTGATTTCATTGATTGACATCAATTTGAGCAGATGGAATCAGTTAATCAGTGAAATCAACTGTTGGAGTGGGTGGTTGCAAAGAAAACCTGCACCCTCCAAAAATGGAAAGTTGACAGGGCAAATATTTTTGGAGAAATTAGCAATTATAGCTAACCAGTAAACAATGGACATTATGTTGCAAGGCACCATGGGAGCTTGGGGTTTGAGGTTTTAAATATTGTTATTGTCAGGATTTCCCCAGGACACTGGTTTTTACTCTGTTTTACCAGTGTCATGTATTTGTTTCTCCACCAGATGGTGCCCTCAGTTTTGTTTTCACACCTGGATCAGATGAGTGACTGATTATTGATAGACTATTTAAACCCTGACTTTCTGTTCATGAACTGCCAGAGATTTTTGTTAGTTTGTCACCTTGCTTTCCTCATTTTTGCCTCTCCAGCTTTCAGCGGACTCGGGAGGTTATTGGGCAGAATACGGTGTCCTTCATTAATCCCTGGTCACACGGCAGTAACAAAGGACACCGAAGCTAAAACAAAACAAGAAATCTGGACTCACGTTGACTTTCGGAGACATCGCTTAACCATCGTCCAGCTTCGTTTCTGTAGCTGGCGCTTTGTCAGAATTTTCAAACTGTTGAAAAATGTGAATGGATCTTGACGACAACATCAATTCATCCATATTCCATTTTGTTTTCTGTCTTGACGTTTCATTATCATTTGCGTAGTTCCCGTACCGTCAGCATTCCGTTTGATTGTCGTCCAACTTCGTCCGACCTCCCAAGTCCGACGTCTTGCAAAAACATTGACAATATCTGAACCGATCAATAACTAAAGATCGGACGAGCTGAACGTGACACGTCCATGTGTAGGATGAAAAGCAACGTTTTCATACAGAAACAATAGCGGCAAGAACGTTTCATCAGCTACTTTAACTATTTACGCACACTGTCTGTGGCTGCAACGTGCATGTGCGTGCATATGTTGTTGTAGTGAAGACAGACCTGTTGTCAGGACAACCAGATCCCGCAGATGCGAATGTCAAGGATGCCATTCGCTTCGTTTTTCTTTTGTTAGTTTCGGTTTCATTTCGGTCTTTTATGCGCTTTGCACTTGCAGGCTTTCCGGTGATGGAAGAAGTGCAGGATCATTCGCTCACTTTTTCTTGACAATCTGTGGCTTTGTGACTTTTTTCCTTTGTTCAGCGATCGTCGTGTGCTGTGTGACTGGGCCTTTAGTGCCGCCGCTGCATGACTGGGGCTTTAATAACTGAACATGTTGTCTTTTCTTCCACAAACTACGCAACAGTTAAGTAAACGTGGTTTGACTTCTCACTGTGTGTTGTAAGGCTTGATGATCAAATCGCACAAATCATGTTTGGAACAGAGTTAAAGTGACCTGTAGAATGCCTGTCTGAACCAGGCAGTGCATACATTTCTTTCTAAAAATGGGACCAGGTCCCAAATAACCAAGGTTAATGAAATCCGTCCAAAATATCAAGAGAATAAATACAACCTGTTTCTAATGCAGTCGACTGGAACAGAACCAGATGCGGATGCATAATGTGACTCATTAACAAGAAGCAGCCATTCATTACCAAGCAGCAGAGAGCTAAAAACGCAGCAACAGGTCCAAAATTACATTGATTCCAATTTGTAATGATGCACCGCGGATGTTCTGTTTTTAGTTCATGATGTCACACTCTGTGGGCTCATGCAAGAACAAAGATGTAAGGTATTTCAAATGGCTTTAAAAAAATATAGAGAAGTATTATACATTTTTGACACTCCTCTTTTTAAGTTTAATATGTATGCACCCTTTTTCTTCCCGGTCTTTTGTTTTGTTATTTTAAGTATTTAAAGACACAGGCAGGATTCAAACTGGAGGTGCTCATGACTGTGCCCCGACTTTGGATTTTTCCACAAAAGAGCATCATATTACACAGATAGGAGCACAAAAATTGTTATCTACATAATAGTGACTGTCACTGTTCAGAGAGCATTTACATGAAAGATGTTTCCTTCATCAATTTTCCAAAGCCAGCCACTGCCAGAGGAAAATAACCACATTGGAGAGATTAGAACACAATGCAATTAAAACTGGAATTAAAAATTAAAAATCAGCTTCCCTACGCTTTGATAAGCACAGTTCTCTTGTTGTTGCGTTTAAGTGGGGTTTGCATGTTGTTCAACCATAAACACACACACACACACACACACACACACACACACACACACACACACACACACACACACACACACACACACACACACACACACACACACACACACACACACACACACACACACACTAATCCTGCAGACTCACCTGAGACATAAAAACCCCAAGAACTTTGCTCTTTTTTAAATTTAACAAAATTAGCTGACACTATTCAAGTGCCACTGCCATCCTGCACTGCTCAAACCATTTGGCAGATTCATTAAAATTCTAATGCAAACTTCCTGAAATCCAGTCTTCCTAAATTCATCCTTCCTGTATTATCTTTCTTTATTATATTTAGTATAAATTGTGATTGTATCACTTCTGCCTCTTCTTAATGTCAAAAAAGAATTCTTTCACAGATGGCACGAAATTTTATTCGTGCCTTACAGTGCTGTACTTGATACTACCTTGACCACAATACAACTCCACCCTCTAACTCATTGACTGACTCAATCCCTGAGGCAGAAATAAGGTCTTGCATATACACCCCTGGCAAAAATTATGGAATCACCGGCCTCAGAGGATGTTCATTCAGTTGTTTAATTTTGTAGAAAAAAAGAAGATCACAGACATGACACAAAACTAAAGTCATTTCAAATGGCAACTATCTGGCTTTAAGAAACACTATAAGAAATCAGGAAAAAAATTGTGGCAGTCAGTAACGGTTACTTTTTTAGACCAAGCAGAGGGAAAAAAATATGGACTCACTCAATTCTGAGGAATAAATTATGGAATCACTCTGTAAATTTTCATCCCCAAAACTAACACCTGCATCAAATCATATCTGCTCGTTAGTCTGCATCTAAAAAGGAGTGATCACACCTTGGAGAGCTGTTGCACCAAGTGGACTGACATGAATCATGGCTCCAACATGAGAGATGTCAATTGAAACAAAGGAGAGCATTATCAAACTCTTAAAAGAGGGTAAATCATCACGCAATGTTGCAAAAGATGTTGGTTGTTCACAGTCAGTTGTGTCTAAACTCTGGACCAAATACAAACAACATGGGAAGGTTGTTAAAGGCAAACATACTGGTAGACCAAGGAAGACATCAAAGCGTCAAGACAGAAAACTTAAAGCAATATGTCTCAAAAATTGAAAATTTACATACAGAAAAGCTAAACAAAAGCCATCATTAACCCCTAAACAGAAAAAAACAAGGTTACAATGGGCTAAGGAAAAGCAGTCGTGGACTGTGGATGACTGGATGAAAGTCATATTCAGTGATGAATCTCGAATCTGCATTGGGCAAGGTGATGATGCTGGAACTTTTGTTTGGTGCCGTTCCAATGAGATTTATAAAGATGACTGCCTGAAGAGAACATGTAAATTTCCACAGTCACTGATGATATGGGGCTGCATGTCAGGTAAAGGCACTGGGGAGATGGCTGTCATTACATCATCAATAAATGCACAAGTTTACGTTGATATTTTGGACACTTTTCTTATCCCATCAATTGGAAGGATGTTTGGGGATGATGAAATCATTTTTCAAGATGATAATGCATCTTGCCATAGAGCAAAAACTGTGAAAACATTCCTTGCAAAAAGACACATAGGGTCAATGTCATGGCCTGCAAATAGTCCGGATCTTAATCCAATTGAAAATCTTTGGTGGAAGTTGAAGAAAATGGTCCATGACAAGGCTCCAACCTGCAAAGCTGATCTGGCAACAGCAGTCAGAGAAAGTTGGAGCCAGATTGATGAAGAGTACTGTTTGTCACTCATTAAGTCCGTGCCTCAGAGACTGCAAGCTGTTATAAAAGCCAGAGGTGGTGCAACAAAATACTAGTGATGTGTTGGAGCGTTCTTTTGTTTTTCATGATTCCATAATTTTTTCCTCAGAATTGAGTGATTCCATATTTTTTTCCCTCTGCTTGGTCTAAAAAAGTAACTGTTACTGACTGCCACAATTTTTTTTTCCTGATTTCTTATAGTGTTTCTTAAAGCCAGAAAGTTGCTATTTGAAATGACTTTAGTTTTGTGTCATGTCTGTGATCTGCTTTTTTTCTACAAAATTAAACAACTGAATGAACATCCTCCGAGGCCGGTGATTCCATAATTTTTGCCAGGGGTTGTATATTTATGCACTTTCCATGCTTATTTTCAATAAAATTGGCCTTTCTTGCTGTGACTTGCCAGGCTTACTTTTCACCAGGAATGTGCATCTCAATTAGGTGCACTAGCAGAACCAACAAAACAAGCAATAGTTCCTACCTGGGAATTTTCAAAATAAAAGTGCTAATGCCATGTAAAATATGCATAATGCAAAATAAAATACATAACCCAAGATTCTGGCAGCAAAAGACTGCATGTGTACAGTAATAGTCTCCTCAGCACATAAATCAGTTTGATGCTTTTCTAGTCAGCCCGTCCTTCACCACACGCTATATTGCTGTTACCGATTTCAGATGCACTAATTGTCACAATAGAAACAAGTAAAGTGAAATTATACTTTTAAGTGGTGCTTACTTAATCCATAAAAGAGTTCAGGTTCATCAGAAATTTTCATTTTAACCCTCAAGCGACCAAGCTATTTTTGCAACTCATATGGTAGGATAATTATAGCATCAAATATAGAAGAACCGGTGACTAGCAAATATGCCAATACTTTAACGCAAATCTCAATGAACCCATCAGTCATCTTTTGTGACAATCATAAGCTATTTTCATCCTCACTCTATCCTCGCCACTGCAGTTGCGCTGAATGTCGTCGGAGAGAACACTGTGGGCTCACGGACATTGTGAGGAAGTTTAAGGTCTTAATCCCTGAGCTAGCCAGATTCTAGCCACATTTGTGTTCAGGTGTCTGTGAATCCCACTAAAATCCATAGAAAATAATGTGGTTTCAACCCAATTTGCGCCCTTCAGGTTCAGAAAAAACATATTCTGAATATATGAATATGGGTCATTGACAAATTAGGCTTCAAAAAAGGTATTTTTATAAAGTATTTTCAATATAGATGTAAAACATATTTTTGAGTCCAGAAAAATATGTTTTAACAAATCTCATTTATTGAATAACATTTTTAACTGTTTTAACTCATTTTGAACTGCATGACAAAAAAATGTCAGGTGGCACATCCAAATATTTATAAAAATCTGTATACATTCCTAATCTTTATTTTAAGATTAAATCTTTTGCAACTATTCCTTAGCATGTCTACACAAGGTAACAGGTTATTATTTTATCATTGTGTTCTTTTTTCCAATAATTTACGATTTTAGCATTCTGTATGTCAGGTTTTGAGCCAAGTTAACATTCAATTTTGCCTTTAAAGACAGAAAAATAAAAATACAAATACGCAAATCCAGATATTTAGTATAATAACTACATTCATCACATTAAAAAAACCATTTAGTCACTTTAACATGTAATTTTTTTGTTTAAATTGGTTGCACCACCTGACAAATATTGGTCATATGCCTGAATCTCGCTGATACTAGATTGCCAATTCCAGTCTGAACGGGATCTAAGCTACTTGTAAAAATCTGTCACAGCTCATTCCACAGTCTACTCAGTACATTAATTTGGAGAGCTTAGTAACCAAATGTGCCTATACATTTTATTTCTTGAAGAAATCTGCAGTTTAACTTTTTCTAAATATTTTTACAGGCTCATGAAGTTTCTGTTCTTAAGCCTTCAAAATGTGTGCACCTTTGAAAGGCATGTTTGCATTGTCATGTAAAACATCTTTTACATGTGTCTTCATTATTATTATAATCCTCCACCCGCCTGAACACAGTATCAGTCCGGGGTAAAGTTGAGAGCACCATACATCTGTCTGAACATTTGCCACTGTATCTCCAAGGCTCTTAGACAACACAAACCAAACTTGGCACACACGATCACCATAACAACAGTGACCTGATTTGCATAGTAATAAGGTCACGGGTCAGTGAGTGCAAAATCCCGTTTTGGCTCATAGAGACTGCAGTATATTACTTGATGTAGGCACAGAACATTTTGAGATAACCTACACCTGACTCTAAGGTGCCTGTTTGGTAGATGACCTTACTATTCAGATCATGAAGTCATCCAGTGAAGACCTTCACCCAGAGCTGGGTGGGTGATTTGCTGGTTCATGGATTCTTCTTGTAGAATGTTGTGAAGGTCCAATGCAGGGTGGAGCCACACAGAGTTGACAGTTCAAATTAGGTGAATTCTGAAGGTGAGCTGTTCTGTGCTTTTTGGAGCACAGGTGATCACTGAAGGCTAATGCTTGTGTTGTAATTCAGTTGGAGGAGAATTATCATACTGAGACTAAATAAAAAACCCTTCTCATATTGTAACTCCATGTTTGTTACAAACATGTTTGCGTTTGCAGCCTGGACTAGTCTCATTTCAGTGCAAGCTTCATGTTGGAGGACGCACAGTTGGTAAAATAATAGTAAATGAATTTCACCTCCAGACTGATAATATGTGGTTACAAAAGCAGATTGATAGTTTCTTCAAGCTGATGCAGAGGAACAGAGTTTATTAACACTGTTGCCTCCACAGTTCCCAAAGTCCACTGACTCTCTGCATGGATTTGACAGTCTCTGTGCAGGTTTCCTATAAGCAGTACATTTTCCTTGCACAGTCAGAACATGCATATCTGAGTTATTATTGTTGTTGTTGTTATTATGTAGAGACAGTTTATAGGGCAGAGACAGCACCATACAGTCCCGTAGCTGCACTTTTCAATGTAATGATGTGAAGATCTGCTGTATCTGGTTTCCATGACCGATTCCAAATGTCTGTAAAATTCTACAGAATAAGAATGTTTTAACTGTGAAAATGGCTAAACAATGATGGAAATGAATGTAATAGCAGGCACTGGTTCAAGCTATTGTTTGGTGCTATATTCTTACTTTACTGGTCAGAGGCAAACCTGCACTGCATTGTCTTGGTGTGATTGTCTCCTGTAAATAGCCTCTGAATGAGCATCCTGTGCAATTTTCTGGTAACCGCTTTTGAAATATGGCAATTAAGTAACTGTCCTACAATGCCAGGCCTCATTTAAATAATTGCATAGAGAAAACGTCAGTGCACCAATCTGCATCTGAATGTTCACATGCTCATTTACATTTATGCAAATACATAAATTAGACAATGTACCATACATTCAGGATGTCAGCGCTTCATGCAATGACATCCATTAGACAATAAACCATCCTTTAGACAATGCACCGTGCATGCCTTTATGCAAATGAACCATGCATGCATGCACCATGCATTTGCATAAATGCAGGCATGGTGTGTTTATGCAAATGTATCGTGCATTAATTTGCAATAATGTATGAATAGTGGATTATGCAAATGCATCATGCGTGCACACTTTATGGGTCACACATGGATTTATTGCATCTGTTTGGTTCTCTGGCAGTGCATATTGGACCAACCAAAAGTTTGGACACACTCTCCCATTCAACTAAACTGACTGCAGGTGGGAATATGTTTGTTTGTCTACGATGTGGTCCTGTGATGGACTATACTTTTAACTGGAATATGCGGGTGTAGAAAAAGAAATCAGTAGGTGGGTTATATGCAGAAAATGTCAATTGTAATCTGCCAGTTAACTACAGGAAGAAAAGGCCTAAACATTTCATAGGAGTTTGTGGAGTTAGTCACTGCTGATTTGCACAATGTAGGCCAGCTGCCAGCACTGTGCTCACTGAACAGTTTTGAATCGTGCATGTGGTACCTCAAACATTATTCCTTTGTAACTCACTTGGGCACTGCCATGTTTTCAAGTTCTATAGGTTGTTTTTAATCAGATAAATTTGATGTTTCACTGTTTTGGTATGACCTGATTAATTTTACTTTATTGTCAAGATTAGGCGTTAACTAGATGATGATGATGACTAATGTCTCTGACTAGTCGACTATTGGGTTTCATTAGTTGTCCCAACACCAAAGAAAATTATGGGGTATCACTATTAACATTCTAATTCAGTCCATACCCCAAATTAAGAATGATATAAACAATAAACAAACTGTGGTTTTAGAAAAGTGTGAATTTGTTTCTATTAGTTATGTTATTTGAAATTTGATTTCAAAGTTTTGGTATAATTTGATAGAAAACACCATTGCATACACTGAAATAAATGTGCATAATTTCAAATATTATACTGCATAAAACGCTGACATCCTGAACCTGAAGTACATCAGCATCATCAATTTCCAGTGATTTAAAATGAGGAATCTTGGAGTACTTTATGCATTTCTACTTATTTGTAAATGCTGCAGAGATGTTAAATAACCTCTGCACTGTAAAGAATATTAGCTGAATGTAGCAAATAATTTGAAATATATCAATTACACCTGAATCAGGAGTTAAAAAAATGGAAAGTGTTGAAACTATCCCTTGTCTCCCCTAATGAAACGGCATTGTTGTGCGACAGTAAAACTGTGTTCATGATGTGCATCAACTGTTTTCCAGTGAAATGAATTCCCGGTCATTTTTGTTTTTACGTAACTGTTAAATAGACTTTTTATGCGTTTATTATAGTCTATAAAAACTAGGCAATCTTGGCTGAAGCACATTCAGACCTCCTCCAATTTTTGTTCATGTTTCACTTTATTCACCGGAGGTTTAAACGGCCCGGAAATGGCAAGAATCAGTAAAGTAATGGACAGTAAAGCACACTGGTTGATAAAGGACACAGGTTAGACAGATGAATGTGTTTCAGGAGGTGAAGTAGGGCGTATAGGAGGAGATTTCCACCGGAGCGGGACGCAGCTGAAGCAGAACGACTGCAGGTGCGTGAGCCGGGAGGGGGCGTGGCTACAGTCTACCTGCAGCAGCTCGATCGGCTTCAGGTTACTCGCTGCGTGTCAGCGGCTGTTTATTTGTGTCTCTTGGAGAGTGAACCTTAAACCTTTTCCCCGACGACTTTGCAGCCTTTTACAAGAGGAGTTTACCTGAATGAGCTGAAGTGTTTTTGTCTGTTCGTGTTGTCATTTTCTCAAAGTAGCCACAGGTGAAGTTAATCATCACCAGGTGAGTCACGCTCCGGAATTAGTCCGTTTATAACCGCGACGCTCTCGTGTTCTGGACCTTTTCCCATTCACACGCATGTTTTTGTGTTATTCAAGCCTGCTGTGTCAAATAACCCTCAGACCGAAACTGGCGTGGACTCTTTGTGTTTCAGCACATTTTATTATCAAGGAGTGCAGTGTGAGATTCTTGGGGATGTAATTTACACTGTGTGTGTGTGTATATATACACACAAATAATGGATGGCCTCCTCCAATATAACTTTTCTTCAGCCAATATTTCTCTATGTTGGACTCCTTACCATCCATTATTTGTATAATATATATATATATATATATATATATATATATATATATATATATATATATATATATATAAGGTAAGACACCTCTGTGTACGGCCATTTGGCATGCTTATGTATTTTGGATCAAGGCTGAACACTGAACAAGTTGATAGAACAAATATTTTTGGAGAAATGAGCAATTTTAGCTAAACAATGGATGTTGTGCTGCAATGCACCATGGGAGTTTGGGGTTTTAACTTGTGGTTTGTGTTAGTTCAACTGTGTTGTTAGTGTTATTGATTGATTGGGTTTTTGTAGTTTAATTAGTTTAGTGTTAATTGATTTATTGGGGTTTGTAGTTCAATTGGTTTAGTCAGTTTAGTTAAGTGTCATGTTTCCATTACCATGAGTGAAAGGTGTACTGCCTTCGATGTCTTCCACCATCGTCTCTGTTTGTGCATGTCTAAAAATAGAAGCACCTGCTTGTGGCAGAATGTGGAAAAGACAAAAAGCTCTCTCTGTGTGTGTGTGTGTGTGTGTGTATGTATGTATGTATGTATAAAACTTAAATCACAGAGAAACTGAGGACATTTGCCTGACATTTGCCATTTGGTACACTTATGTATCTTGGGTCAAGGATGAAACCTGTGAAAACAGAATGTTGATATGACTAATATTTTTGGAGAAACTATGGATATTAGGTAACATTGCTAATTACATTATAGACTAACATGCCATTCCAATAGGGGGCAGTAAAACATAAGTATATTAAAAGCGTGCATGCGTGATTTTATTTAGTAAGTTCAGTGTGACTACATAATAATGTAATTGTAAATACTTTAAAAATACATGGATGACACAAGAAAGTGAAACCACATTGTGGTTCATTTAAAAAAATCAACTGTCAAAAGAGAAGTAATAATACTGATAATGATGACGATAATAATAATAATAATAGTGTATATATGATAACAAGAACTAAAAATATTTATAAATACCTTAAGACAGTAAATTAACATGAAAAATTACATAACAGGAAATAAAATGGTTGAGTTCTTCAAAAAACTGTTTAGGTCTAAGGTTCTAAAAACATTCTAGACTTACACGCCACTCCAACTCATTATAGAAACTTGGTGGGTGGGGGATGGGGACAGGAGGGAGTGGCGACGTGGGAGCATGCATATCAGTCTCTGTCCATGTGTGAGTGGCAAATGAGTTAAGTTTATGTCAGTTTCTGTCTGTGTGCTGGAGTTGCAGAAGATAAGAAAGAAGGCAGCCGAATGGTTTACCAAGGCAATAGAAATTCTTCTAGAGGAAAACAGGGCATTTTGTCCTTCAGAGGCTGATAAGCCTACCATGTTTATGGTTGAGCAGTGAAAACACCTTTGCAGCTCACATGAACAACCAGATCCAATGTATGAGTATTCCCTGGTCTCCGACATCTTCCTTTGCAAGGTGTGCATTTGCTCTGAGATGTTATCCAATTTGTGTCTGAGTTCAAGGGCTAACGCAGTTTCTGGCATGTTTACATAAAACAAACACAATAACAACGTCTATAAACCCAGAGAATATAATCACAAGTGTTTTAGGCACAATATACAAAGAGTTTAATGGTGTTGTCCAAGTGCATCCTGATCAGAGCATCTCAATGCATTTCTCCTGTTGTGAAACTTTACCCATAATGCACTGCAGCATGTGTGTTTGTCCAAACACTAAAACTTTCAAAATTAGTGCATTACTTTAAAACTAAAACATATACCTGATATTTTCACTTTATAAAAGCCATACGTGATGTTAATTTAAATGACTTGTCTGGAAATAATTTGGTTAAAATTTTAACCATAAGGTAAAAGTGTATGCCTGTTGATGACTTGCATGATATGCTGGTGAGTTTGTATGTTGTAAAGAGAAATTGTCTTTATTATCCCTCCTCTTCCTCTTTTTCCTTGGTCACCAGGTCTCTTTGGCTGACAGAAAGCTAATCTGACACAGAAGTGCTGGCTTGTTGTTGTAGTGTACTGAAATGAATACTGAAAGTTATCAGATTGGCTTTTTACTGTTTATAAATGGTAACTTTTCAGTTAGTGGATGAACTGTTGTCGCAGCTAACTTTTTGGTTAGCTGTGCCCACCACTGAGCAAAGCCGCACATGATTGTGAATGCAGCGTGTGAAAACTGGGTTCTGGGAGGGGTGCGACAATTTACCCAAATTGACTCCAACAATTTACACAAACTGACTCCAAATGACTAAATTAAATACTTTTATTTATTTTTGGAAATGCGCTCCATTCTCAAAACAGTACATGAAGCGCTCTCTCTCCCTCCCTCTGTCAAGGGATGTTTAAGTGCGTTTGTGAGTACTGGCAATTTTTTTTGGTGGGGGGGGGAGCATACAACGAACTCTGAACTTTAAGATCTGATGTTACGAGCCCTGACGAGGCAGCAGTGCATCCCGCTGTATGTCTGCAAAGGAGAATGTCGTTTGCTTTTCATATACCATTTTGAGAACGGAGAGCATTTCTGAAAATAAATAAAAGTACTTCATTTAGTCATATTTTGAGTCAGTTTCACTTTAAATGCGCAGTACGTCTGTTTCAGATGATCAGCGTGGCCCCTGTTTCTCTTAAAAGGCTTTATTTTACTCTTGTGTTGTGTTGGAAAGCTGTAGCTTTTGGTGCTACAGATAAGCTCTTACAGGGCTTATGTGCATTCTCTAGTCTTCTGTTTTTTTCTGGGGCATTACAGCACCACACACAGGCCTGGCATATGTACTGCAACGTTTAATGGAGCTTTGAGGCACAGAATTTGAATTTGCCTCGAGCATTTTTTGTAGTTGAATTATTCAAGTTACTCGACTAATCGTTTCAGCCCTACTGGTCAGACACCGGAGCATGCAGCACGTACCCTTCCAGAAATGGCGGAGTCAGGAAAGCACAAAAACAAATAAAATTAAAATAATTGAATGTCCCAGTTCACTTACTCCACAAAACAGATTTTTGGTCTCCCCCTAGTTCTAGTCATATCGAAACAGTGTTCGCAAATCAAGGCTATGAGTGATCTGCACGACTTTTGATTTTCACAAGGTTAGGAAGTTAATAATCCATAAGCGTCAAAGAGGCAGCCTTACTGAGAATTAAAAATCTACTATACACTCTAATACTAACAGGCTATGTTTTTCTCAAAAAAAAAAAAAAAAAAAAAAATAGTTGGCACAGTAGCAAGTGTGTGTGTATGTATGTTTTGTGTTTTTTGAAGTAATTTTTTACATTATTTCATATAAAAAAATGCTGATTGTAATTTATACAACCCCTGGCAAAAATTCTGGAATCACCGGCCTCGGAGGATGTTCATTCAGTTGTTTAATTTTGTAGAAAAAAAGCAGATCACAGACATGACACAAAACTAAAGTCATTTCAAATGGCAACTTTCTGGCTTTAAGAAACACTAAGAAATCAGGAAAAAAAATTGTGGCAGTCAGTAACGGTTACTTTTTTAGACCAAGCAGAGGGAAAAAATATGGAATCACTCAATTCTGAGGAAAAAATTATGGAATCATGAAAAACAAAAGAACGCTCCAACACATCACTAGTATTTTGTTGCACCACCTCTGGCTTTTATAACAGCTTGCAGTCTCTGAGGCATGGACGTAATGAGTGACAAACAGTACTCTTCATCAATCTGGCTCTGACTTTCTCTGATTGCTGTTGCCAGATCAGCTTTGCAGGTTGGAGCCTTGTCATGGACCATTTTCTTCAACTTCCACCAAAGATTTTCAATTGGATTAAGATCCGGACTATTTGCAGGCCATGACATTGACCCTATGTGTCTTTTTTGCAAGGAATGTTTTCACAGTTTTTGCTCTATGGCAAGATGCATTATCATCTTGAAAAATGATTTCATCTTCCCCAAACATCCTTTCAATTGATGGGATAAGAAAAGTGTCCAAAATATCAACGTAAACTTGTGCATTTATTGATGATGTAATGACAGCCATCTCCCCAGTGCCTTTACCTGACATGCAGCCCCATATCATCAATGACTGTGGAAATTTACATGTTCTCTTCAGGCAGTCATCTTTATAAATCTCATTGGAACGGCACCAAACAAAAGTTCCAGCATCATCACCTTGCCCAATGCAGATTCGAGATTCATCACTGAATATGACTTTCATCCAGTCATCCACAGTCCACGATTGCTTTTCCTTAGCCCATTGTAACCTTGTTTTTTTTCTGTTTAGGTGTTAATGATGGCTTTCGTTTAGCTTTTCTGTATGTAAATCCCATTTCCTTTAGGTGGTTTCTTACAGTTTGGTCACAGACGTTGACTCCAGTTTCCTCCCATTTGTTCCTCATTTGTTTTGTTGTGCATTTTCGATTTTTGAGACATATTGCTTTAAGTTTTCTGTCTTGACGCTTTGATGTCTTCCTTGGTCTACCAGTATGTTTGCCTTTAACAACCTTCCCATGTTGTTTGTATTTGGTCCAGAGTTTAGACACAGCTGATTGTGAACAACCAACATCGTTTGCAACATTGCATGATGATTTACCCTCTTTTAAGAGTTTGCATATTCTCTCCTTTGTTTCAATTGACATCTCTCGTGTTGGAGCCATGACTCATGTCAGTCCACTTCGTGCAACAGCTCTCCAAGGTGTGATCACTCCTTTTTAGATGCAGACTAACGAGCAGATCTGATTTGATGCAGGTGTTAGTTTTGGGGATAAAAATTTACAGGGTGATTCCATAATTTATTCCTCAGAATTGAGTGATTCCATATTTTTTTTCCCTCTGCTTGGTCTAAAAAAGTAACCGTTACTGACTGCCACAATTATTTTTCCTGATTTCTTATAGTGTTTCTTAAAGCCAGAAATTTGCCATATGAAATGACTTTAGTTTTGTGTCATGTCTGTGATCTGCTTTTTTTTTCTACAAAATGAAACAACTGAATGAACATCCTCCGAGGCTGGTGATTACATAATTTTTGCCAGGGGTTGTAATTGGAACTCACAACCTATTGCACTCCTGAGATTGGCCACCAGGGAGTGATGCTGTACATTGTGGGATTTATCGATTCAGAATTAGGCTCTAAGACTGTCTTAGAAACTACTTTCTCATAAATGTTTTAGGGATGGGGTTAAACTTGTCTGAAATGCATTAAAAGTGTGGAAATTTTAAGCTTTGCACACTCTGGTTTCCAGTTGCTGATAGTTCCAATTGTATCTATTCCATATAAACAAAATTGACCCAGAATGCATTATGTTGTTTCCAAGACTTTGGAAACACCTAAGCATATACCCTTTGAAATGCATTCTGTTGCCTGACATCTACATTTTATTTTGAGGTGTCTGTAAGAAAGCCTCGCAAGAGTGTGACCATAAAGGGTTGGAGAGGAAGCGGTTGTGGGTTTGTGTATCATCAGCATAGCAGACTTTATATTCACCCTATAGACACAAAGTAGTAGAGCGCAGAGCATGGGCCAGTACGTAGGGTGTAATTAGGTCAGCTAAGTAGGGAGGTGCTAGTCTGTGAATAATTTTATAGGTTAGGAACAGAACTTTAAAGTCAGACCTCACAGAGAGGAAGCCAGTGAAGGGAGGCCAAAATCGATGAAATGTGTTAGAACTTCCTGCTTTTTGTCAAAGCTCTGGGAGCAGCATATTGAACCAGTTGGAGACCCCTAATGCTGGACTGTGGTAAACCAGAAAATAGAATATTGCAGTAGTCCAGTCTAGAAGAGACCAATGCATGGGTCTGCCTCTCTATCAGAGAGGCAGGATGGGACGAATCTACGCTATGTGACTAAAGGTGGAAGAAAGCAGTCCTTGTGATTACGCTGATGTGTAGGTCAAAGGACACCGTGGGATCAAAAACAACCCCAAGTTTCCTCACTTTCAGTGTGATGCATGACACATGAGCCTAGGTTAAGTATTAGCTGTTCAAACTGATCATTATTTTGGTCTTGTCTGAATTTAAGAAATTATTTTCACTTGATGCAAGGGAATCCTCTAAAGTCTTGATGTGTCTGAGATTACCAGCAGTTATCAGCATATACACCTGAGTATCATCAGCATAGCAGTAAAAATGAAATTCCATAATGCTGCAGTATGTGCCTAAGGGGTGCTATATAAAGGGAAAAAAGCAGGAGGCCTAAGACGGACCCCTGTGGAACCCCATGTTTCACGGCAACAAGTTTAGAAGTAATATACAGGGAGAGCGACTGGTTAGGGAGGATGTCAACCATCCAAGGACATTGCCAGCAATCCCAAAATGATTCTCCAGCCTCTCAAGTAGAATACGATGATCCACTGTAACAACTGCAATACTAACAGAACCGTAGTGGTGTCTGAATCCATTGCAAGCAGGAGACCATTTACTACTTGAGTAAGAGTTGTCTCCATGGAATGGTGCATTCTTACTGCAGTGGCTCAGAGGTTATTCCCAGTAAGGTGGTCCATGAGCTGCTGTGAAACTACTTTTACAAGGATTTTAGAACAAAATGATAGGTTTGATATTGGCTTATAATTTTTCCTTAGACTAGGGTCAAGTTTAGAGTTCTTCATTGCAGATTTTAAAGTGTTTTGGAACAGATCCTGAGGTTACTGACAGATTAATAATTTCTAATACAGTAGGCCAAAGTGTAGGCTACAGGTCCTTAAAGGACATGTCTCATTTTTTTTTAACATCCCAGTTAGTAAGACAACATAAGTACTAACAATTGTGTCTCTGCACACATAGCTAATAATTAGTGATCGCTGATGTATTTTATTCCTCTCACTCTGAGCGCTGGAAGGTGCATTTCTGGAAAACGTTTCACATGGCATTTTTCAGTGTGTGCCGTCCTTATTAGCAAAACAAACATCTGAATGACTGACACACAGAGGGAAACGAGCCTGCTCCATCCAAAACCAAAGCTTCTGAGCTGCTGTTTGAAAGTGATTGCTCAGATTTACAGAGAGGAGACGACACGCTTCACCCCGAAACTCTTAAGTGTCGTGACATGCTCTTTGTTATTGAAGCTGTGTACATGGACATGGGGACATCTGACAATGTTTTTAACAGACTGCTTGGACACAGAGATGGATTTGTTACATTGGAAAAAGTCAGAGTACATTATTTCCAGGAGTTCATGGACATTATTTTAAGTGCCACGATTGAGAGGCAGAGCTGCAGCCAACGATTTCACACGTACGCTTCTTTGATTGTGTGTAGTTTACATTTGGAAGTCACCCCTTCTGTGTTTTGTGACAAATTTTATTTTTTATTTTTTATTTTTTATTTTTTTACTTTGAGTGTAAATTTGGAGCTGCGTATGTGTGCTGCGAAGCTCGCTGTGTGTGTGTGTGTGTGCGCAGCTGACAAGATGCTCATTTTCCCCCCGGCAGCAGATACATATATTTTTTTTAGATTTTATTGATAACAACACTCATAATTAATCATGGACAAAGCTGAACCTGGAGCAGAGATGGTTATTGACAGGCTGCGTTTATGACTCATATCTGTGCAGGTGCACAGAAACCTTCTTGGAGCCGCAGCTTTTACTGTGACTCCATCAAAATGAACAGTTTTCACTTAATGAGTCATCATAACACAACATCATACTTATGTCAAATTTGGAATTAATTGTTCCTCCATTCTTAACACTATCGGCTACATTCCATTGAAGTACACGCTGGGACGCTTCTATATATGTATACAGTGAGGAAAATAAGTAGTTGAACACCCTGCGATTTTGCAAGTTCTCCCACTTAGAAATCATGGAGGGGTCTGAAATTTTCATCTTAGGTTCATGTCCACTGTGAGAGATGTAATCCAAAAAAAAAAAAAAAAAATCCGGAAATCACAATGTATAATTTTTTTTTTTTAAATTTTTTATAATTTATTTGCGTGTTACTGCTGCAAATAAGTATTTCAACACCTGCCAATCAGCAGAAATTCTGGTCCTCAAAGACCTGTAAGTCCACCTCCACTCCACTTATTATTCCAAATTAGAAGCACCTTTTTGAGGTCGTTAACTGCATAAAGACACCTCTCCACCCCACACAATCAGTAAGACTCCAACTACTAACATGGCTAAGACCAAAGAGCTGTCTAAAGACACCAGAGACAAAATTGTAGACCTCTACAAGGTTGGAAAGGGTGACGGGGCAATTGCCAAGCAGCTTGGTGAAAAAAGATCAACTGTTGGAGCAATTATTAGAAAATGGAGGAAGCTACACATGACTGTCAATCTCCCTTGAACTGGGGCTCCATGCAAGATCCCACTTTGTGGCGTATCAATGATCCTGAGAAAGGTGAGGAATCAGCCCACAACTGCACGGGAGGAGCTGGTCAATGACCTGAAGAGACCTGGCACCACTGTTTCCAAGGCTACCGTGGGTAATACACTAAGACGTCATGGGTTAAAATCCTGCATGGCACGGAAGGTTCCCTTGCTTAAATAAACACACGTCCAGGCCCATCTTAAGTTTGCCCATGACCATTTGGATGATCCAGAGGAGTCATGGTAGAAAGTTATGTGGTCAAATGAGACCAAAATAGAACTTTTTGGTCTTAATTCCACTCGCCGTGTTTGGAGGAAGAAGAATGCCGAGTACCATCCCGAAAACACTGTCCCTACTGTGAAGCATGGGGGTGGAAGCATCATGCTTTTGGGCTGTTTTCTGCGCATGGGACAGGACGACTGCACTGTATTAATGAAACGATGACCGGGGCCATGTATTGTGAGATTTTGGGGAACAACCTCCTTCCCTCAGTTAGAGCATTGAAGATGGGTTGTGGATGGTTCTTCCAACATGACAATGACCCGAACTACACAGCCAGGATAACCAAGGAGTGGCTCCGTAAGAAGCATATCAATGTTCTGGAGTGGCCTAGCCGGTCTCCAGACCTAAACTCAATAGAAAATCTTTGGAGGGAGCTCAAACTCCATGTTTCTCAGCGACAGTCCAGTAACCTGGCTGATCTAGAGAAGATCTGTGTGGAGGAGTGGACCAAAATCCCTGCTGCAGTGTGTGCAAACCTGGTGAAAAACTACAGGAAATGTTTGACCTCTGTAATTGCAAACAAAGGCTACTGTACCAAATATTAACATTGATTTTCACAGATGTTGAAATACCTATTTGCAGCAGTAACATACAAACAGATTAGTAAAAAAAAATCATACATTGTGATTTCTGGATTTTTTTTTTTAAGATTGTCTCTCACAGTGGACATGCACCTAAGATGAAAATTTCAGACCCCTCCATGATTTCTAAGTGGGAGAACTTGCAAAATCGCAGGGTGTTCAAATACTTATTTTCCTCACTGTATCTACACAAATACCAATAAAAGCATACAAAATTAGTCAATGAACTCCCAGTTTGCAAAACCCAACCAGACAAACAATGGCACACACACCACACAATCTCGAAAGCAATAGCAAAATCAATAAACCTAAGTCTTCAAACTATAACAAGCAATTTTATTATTCTTATAATGTCTTTTAAAGCCTACTAAAGTACCAAGTACTTTAATATTGTCAGGACAGTTATTCCAGATATTAACACCTTTAACAGAAACACAGTGACTATTTGCAGTTGTTCAAAGGTTATTTCCTACATTTATTCCAGGGTGGGGTCGATTTTTTTTTTTTTTTTTTTTTTTTTTTTTTTTTTTTTTTGACCTGGGCTATCAGTGACGTATGTCTGATTATGTTGTAAAACATGTTTCTCTTGACCAAACAATTATCCAGAAATGTCATCAACAAACACAACTTCTCCCACTGATTTTGTTTGGTGTGGTAGTTTGCACTGGTTCTATAGATGAATTTAATTTTTTTTAAACAAATTATTGAGGATATTTATTTTGAGTTTGTCATTTACAAGTCTGATGGACTGTAGGTAGAAGTAGTATTTCAGTCTTGTAGACCTTGCTTTATACCCATGTACCATCTTGCTGGTGGTAGAGTGTGAATATATTGTGCTTGTAGTGGACTGCTGATCTGGGTAATGTTGCATTACTTCCTGATGACCCCATTTGATAAAGTTGTTCCATTGATGGTTTGGGCTGCTTTTACCACCCGCTGAAAAGCCTTGTGGTATGGCTCTTGTAATCTATATTTTGAACAGTTTACACTTGAGTATGGTAGAATTTTATGTTCCTGTATTCCTGACACAAGTTTTGATACCTGCTCACGCTTTATGAAGTAGAGCCATATCCGGATTACCAGATAGCTGCAGTCCACTACTTGCCCTTTCCAGTTCAAATCCTTGGTCTCCAGGGCCCGCTTTTATGAACCACTACTCAGGGAGACAGACTAAGGCTTAGTAATCAGTCAAAAAATGGTGGCATGCTATGGGGACAGACTCTGTAAGTTAGAACCCGTCTAACTTGAGTCTATTTACCCTTTGTTTTTGTTTGTGTACCCAGGTGGTCACGGTGAAAGTCTAATGCAGAACAATGTAGCAGACGCAACACAAGCACACAAGTTTTAAATTGGCCATGAAAACTCTGCTGCCTATTCTGGCATTGTCACGAAAATTTAAGTGACATCCAAATGTAAATAAATATGCATGTAAACACAATAGACAAATATCAAAATTGCCAAAAATGATTGAGGTTTTGTTCCTATATCGTGCAATAAATCAAAACCGTAGTTATCATGACGCACCTATATGACAGGTGAACAATATTAGAATGTCCTTGTTATCAATGCACTAATCATAGCAGGAGCCTCCTAGAATGGGTCAATGTGCATTTGCTTCCAAAACAGAAGGTTCCTTGTTCAAGACCATCCCTGCCCCATTCTCGATGAGAGGAAAGATATCCGACGTAAAAGCTGTTCCAAATCAACATGCAGATCCAAATCTGATGTGCTTTGGTGATCCCTGAATAATAAAGGTCAAAGCTGAAAGAACTTTGTCTAATCTTATTTACAATGAATAAACCTACTTATGAGTAAGTTTGCCTGAACAAATATATCGCTGTGACAACCCGTCTAGCAAGTATTTTGAAGAACCAAGGAATCCAGGATCATGCTAAAACAGTAATACATGTATGGAGAATAGGCCTCATGTCTGGCAACAGTTGTCTTGGTGTGACTTTCAGTTTTACAGTTCTGGTCTTGGAACTGATATGTTTGGTTTCTAGGACCACTAGAAACCCAGTTTGAAGTGCACAGGTCTGAAACATACCTGCTAATAACTGGATCCAGTCCCAGATCTGGTAGTACAGAAAGTAAAAGGAAAGATCATCATGTCTGGTTATAAATCAAAGTCAGAATTTTATCTTATGTGAAATAACAATTGTCTGAAGGTTATCTTGAATTAACTTGTACCAGTCATGTGTATTGATGAGCTAGTTCTACACGTGAGACCAAACAAAGCTATTTTGCCCACTGAGTTGCTGTTGGCATACATTATTATAAGGACACAAAGTCATAAAACCTTTACTTGATGCTCTAGTTGCTATATATTGTTTAATTTTATTCTCTCTGCAGTTATGAGGCTTCTTTCAGTTTTAGTCTGATGGAATCTCAATGTAATTTTTATTCCCATAAAGGCTGTCTCTTCCTGGCTGCTAACGGTATGTGTTGTCAGGATTAAACCATCTATTTAAGAAGCAAAAAAAAAAAAATCATAAACGGACTACTGTTTCTCTGTGATGACAGCTTCATGGGGGATCAGGGTGGGGTGGGGATATTGCCAGTTTGACTTGTCTTTCTTTCTGGGTTTTTTTTTGCCTCATGTAAAAGATGGACAGTTTGTCAGTTTATTTCTTCTTGTTATATACATATATTGCAATTGCAAGCAGGAGTATTTCCTCTTTGACAGACTGGTCAGGTTCTGTCTTCCTGTGCTTGTCAGGGTGAAGCTGTAACATCATCAGTAGGTGAGCTGTTCGTACTCTGGCTAGGATAAGCTTCTTTGCCATCAACAACAGTTTTTCTATAGCATCCTCTCTGCTGTCACCAGATTCAGGTTTAGTGTGTATTAAAAAAGAAATATTTTGTCTTTAGTTTGAAATGTTTAAGGCTGATATCAGTGTGAGTGTCCACTGTTATAATATACATGTAAACACACAAAGCGGTTGTACAAAAATGATATCCAACTAAAAGCCTCATCACACTTAGTACAAATGTGCACAAGTCAAGCCGAATCAGACAGAATAAAAAAACGAGAATTTGTACCACATCTGGGAGGGAATAAGAATTGAGAAGGACAGTCGTTGAAATACCCAGACTGCACTCCGACCGGCACCAACTGATTCATGCCCATTCTGCGCATTTCAGCTCTTGACTGCAGCCCAAATGTATTTGGAACGCAGTATGAATACCAAGAATGTTGTTAGATTGCAGTAAGAATATTCTGAATAACCTCGAATGCCGTACGACTGTGGTTCAAACGCCACCCGAAGTCTGGGTGGAGGGCAGATGGCAGGGCAAGCGCTGGTGTCTATCTTTTGGACAGTGGTGGGTACAGCTAACCAAAAAGTTAGTTTCAATAACGGATAATCAGCTAACAGAAAAGTTATCTTTTATAAAGCTAAACCAATAAACCACCCCAAACATTTATCAGAATGTGCTTTTGTTACAGCTAACCGATAACTTTCAGTATTGTCTCCTGTACACTTACAACTACTAACTAGCTGATTTTGAGTTTTGACACTACGATCGCTTCTGGTAGCATCAAACACGGCCACAGACCCAAACAATGAGTCAGCACTTCAGTCTTTGAGCGCCCTGCCCACTGCTGGAAGCTCCTGTTAACTACATAACGTGCAGCAGTGAAACAGTAGAGAGGAGCAGCGAAGCTTAACTGTCTACTCAATAGCAGTGTCACCGTGAGGTGGAGGTTTTGGAAAATAAAGCAGTGCTGACTTATGGTTTGTGATTTATAAATAAAATTAATATGGATAAAATAACTCCATTAATGTCTATTCTGTCATTTGTACAAAGTTGAAATATAACACATATCTTTTAATTTTAAATAATGCACTAATTCTGAGGTTTTGTAACAAACACAGACAGATGCGAAAGGGATTATGGGTAAATCAGCCTCCACTAACGCTGATTGGTTGGCTCATTCATTCTGCGTAAAAACCAACACGTTAATGTGACGTGACGTGTGTGTTGGTATTTAATGTGCTTTTGTAAAATATGCCATTTTATTTATATGTAAAGAAAAAAAAAATAATAAGCCATTTGCAAAAGCCAACTAAGTCAAGTTGTGATTTGAAAACCGTCTGATGTAACCGGGGTCAAAATGCATAGAACACTGCCATGTACTGGTGCCCAGACACTCAGCCCCTTACCCTAATCCTTTGTGGACCAGTTTTTTTGTTTTGTTTTTTGTTTTAAACAACAAAATCCACAATGACAATTGTAAATGAACATTATACAACCAAAATGTATACTTTTGTTTCTTTAGCTGCAGTAAGAGGCTGCAACAACTCTCAGGAAATCTAATTTATGGGATATCTCAAATAAGGGGGCGAATACTGCCATGAACACTACTGACCAGTAGAGTAGTAGAGCAAGTAGTAGAGACCGTAGAGCAAACAGGGAAATATTGGAAAAGCAACCTGAGCTGCTTCTTCTGACATTTAAACAAACACAATAACAAGTAACAATGTCTATAAACACAGAGAACATTCATAAGAGTTTTAGGCACAATATACAAAGAGTTTAATGCTGTTGTCCGTGTGGAGCCTGATCAGAGCGTCTCAAATGCATTTCTCCTGTCGTGACTGTACCCATAATGCACTGGGCAGCAGACCATGTCCACAATAAACCTTCAAAATTACTGCAGTACTTTAAAACTAAAACATGTAGCTGATATTTTCACGTTATAAAACTTCAGAAGTGACGTTAATTTAAATAACATGTCCGAAATTAGTTTGGTTAAAATTTTAACCATAAGTTAAAACTGTATGCCTCTGGATGACTTGGGTGATATTGCCGGGTAATTAGTATGGTGTCAGGAGCAACGATCTTGTGACCAGTCCATCGCTGACTGCAGAGGATAGAGCAGTTTCTCCCTAAACCAGCTCTCTTCTCTTCTTCACAGAACAGAGCTGTTTATCTGCTACAAAACAGGTAAGCGCTAAAATCTTTATTAGATTTAACAAAGGTTTTTATCTGTTAAAGCTTTATTTACGTCACCTGCAAAAATGTTAGCGATTTAAAAATTATCGGACCAAAATTTATCGGAAGATAATTGGTCCGATGATGATTTTCAGAGTTATCTGAAAAGCTAATCCGATAATGAAAACATTATCTTCGATGGTTAGCGGATTAGCGGAACTATGTCCACCACTGCTTTTGGAGACCTGCTGTGTGTCTCTGCTGGATGTCATATGACATCCAATCTATGACTGACATGTAAACCAGGGCTCACTGACTGTCACATCACTGTACTACTACGACCATCAGAACATGAACGTGCACACGTGTCATTACTGGTACAGCAGTGATAGCCCCCAGCCTACGATGCATCACAGTACATCCACAGTCAGGAGAACCTGGACTACATGTACCAGGCTATATATGGGATATCATATGTAATCTTGAGACATGTCAAGGCAGGTGGTGCTGATATGGAAGAATCACACAGCGGCTGGCCAGCTGCTCCTCATTTCATTCTTGTCAGAGTTTAACAGTAGGAAGTTACTAGACATCCAGCTTTTCACTGATGCAAGGCAGTCTTCTCAGGATTTTATGTGGTTGAGATTACCAGCAGTTATCGGCATGTATAACTGAGTATCATCAGCATAGCATTGAAAGGTAATCCCAGAACGCTGCAATATGTGCCCAAGGGGTGCTACATAAAGGGAGAAAAGCAGGGAGACTACGACAGCAAAAAAACACCTCCGTCTTGGAAGTCTCACAGGACATGTTGGGGCATGTCCAGCTGTTACACAATTTCGCGGATACTCACTCGACTGAAAGCCATCGAAAGCCGTCTGAATCTTCTGAATGGTTTCCAACACGGTGTTTTTTTTTTTTGCTGCGCGTCCTGAGCTGCTTCGTGCCGATGCGCGAAATCCTCCGCATGTCTTTCATTACAAAATCTCCTGTAACTGTTATGTGGGCCGCTGAAGAGGAGGTACTGCTGGCCCACCACCACCAGAGGGCGCCCTGCTTGGAGTGCGGGCTCCAAGCACGAGAGGGCGCCGGACCCTGAAGAAGTGACAGCTGTCATTCATCCCCTGCACCAGCTGTCACTCGTTCATCATCAGCATCACCATCTTAAAAGCCGGATCGGAACTCCACCTCCTCGCCGAGAAATCGACTACCGTAAGGTAATTTCTCTGCTGACTCATACGTTGAGTAATAACCTGAACTTTTGTTGCAGCCGGTATCCTGTGGTGTTCGCCCTTATCTGGGAAGTGGCGTGGAGCGTGACGACGACAACCGCGCTACAGATAAGTGGTCACACCAGGAGCTGCACGAGTGTGTGATTCGGAGGTGGAGGTTCTCCTCCTAACTGTGTACAGACTATAGACCACTGAGTGTAAGGAGTTCAATTCAATTCAATTCAATTCAATTTTTTTTTTATATAGCGCCAAATCACAACAAACAGTTGCCCCAAGGCGCTTTATATTGTAAGGCAAGGCCATACAATAATGATGTAAAACCCCAACGGTCAAAACGACCCCCTGTGAGCAAGCACTTGGCTACAGTGGGAAGGAAAAACTCCCTTTTAACAGGAAGAAACCTCCAGCAGAACCAGGCTCAGGGAGGAGCAGTCTTCTGCTGGGACTGGTTGGGGCTGAGGGAGAGAACCAGGAAAAAGACATGCTGTGGAGGGGAGCAGAGATCAATCACTAATGATTAAATGCAGAGTGGTGCATACAGAGCAAAAAGAGAAAGAAACAGTGCATCATGGGAACCCCCCAGCAGTCTACGTCTATAGCAGCATAACTAAGGGATGGTTCAGGGTCACCTGATCCAGCCCTAACTATAAGCTTTAGCAAAAAGGAAAGTTTTAAGCCTAATCTTAAAAGTAGAGAGGGTGTCTGTCTCCCTGATCTGAATTGGGAGCTGGTTCCACAGGAGAGGAGCCTGAAAGCTGAAGGCTCTGCCTCCCATTCTACTCTTACAAACCCTAGGAACTACAAGTAAGCCTGCAGTCTGAGAGCGAAGCGCTCTATTGGGGTGATATGGTACTACGAGGTCCCTAAGATAAGATGGGACCTGATTATTCAAAACCTTATAAGTAAGAAGAAGAATTTTAAATTCTATTCTAGAATTAACAGGAAGCCAATGAAGAGAGGCCAATATGGGTGAGATATGCTCTCTCCTTCTAGTCCCCGTCAGCACTCTAGCTGCAGCATTTTGAATTAACTGAAGGCTTTTTAGGGAACTTTTAGGACAACCTGATAATAATGAATTACAATAGTCCAGCCTAGAGGAAATAAATGCATGAATTAGTTTTTCAGCATCACTCTGAGACAAGACCTTTCTGATTTTAGAGATATTGCGTAAATGCAAAAAAGCAGTCCTACATATTTGTTTAATATGCGCTTTGAATGACATATCCTGATCAAAAATGACTCCAAGATTTCTCACAGTATTACTAGAGGTCAGGGTAATGCCATCCACAGTAAGGATCTGGTTAGACACCATGTTTCTAAGATTTGTGGGGCCAAGTACAATAACTTCAGTTTTATCTGAGTTTAAAAGCAGGAAATTAGAGGTCATCCATGTCTTTATGTCTGTAAGACAATCCTGCAGTTTAGCTAATTGGTGTGTGTCGTCTGGCTTCATGGATAGATAAAGCTGGGTATCATCTGCGTAACAATGAAAATTTAAGCAATACCGTCTAATAATACTGCCTAAGGGAAGCATATATAAAGTGAATAAAATTGGTCCTAGCACAGAACCTTGTGGAACTCCATAATTAACTTTAGTCTGTGAAGAAGATTCCCCATTTACATGAACAAATTGTAATCTATTAGACAAATATGATTCAAACCACCGCAGCGCAGTGCCTTTAATACCTATGGCATGCTCTAATCTCTGTAATAAAATTTTATGGTCAACAGTATCAAAAGCAGCACTGAGGTCTAACAGAACAAGCACAGAGATGAGTCCACTGTCCGAGGCCATAAGAAGATCATTTGTAACCTTCACTAATGCTGTTTCTGTACTATGATGAATTCTAAAACCTGACTGAAACTCTTCAAATAGACCATTCCTCTGCAGATGATCAGTTAGCTGTTTTACAACTACCCTTTCAAGAATTTTTGAGAGAAAAGGAAGGTTGGAGATTGGCCTATAATTAGCTAAGATAGCTGGGTCAAGTGATGGCTTTTTAAGTAATGGTTTAATTACTGCCACCTTAAAAGCCTGTGGTACATAGCCAACTAACAAAGATAGATTGATCATATTTAAGATCGAAGCATTAAATAATGGTAGGGCTTCCTTGAGCAGCCTGGTAGGAATGGGGTCTAATAAACATGTTGATGGTTTGGATGAAGTAACTAATGAAAATAACTCAGACAGAACAATCGGAGAGAAAGAGT